>NW_010223719.1:0-45600 GCF_000690775.1 Eurypyga helias | reverse complement strand
TTGTCAAATGCCCCATCTTCGATCCATCTGCTAGTTTCTGCTCTTGCTGAACCTTTTCATCACAGGGAGGTCTATTTTTGCCTTTGTGCATATTGGAGAAAGTATGTTGGGGCAAACCAGAGTCAGACAGGCAAGACTACATCTCTGGCAAGGAAAACCACGTTTGTCTCCCAGCTCCTTATCTTTGTCACATTTAAAGCAATTGCCAGCTGGAAAATTAAGTCAGGAGGAAGAACCAGGGGAAGAAGAGTGTGTTTTCTTTCTTTTTCTTTCATTTTAATTACTCTGTGTTTAAAAATAAATAAATTTGAAGGTTATAAGGAACCTTTGGAGTTCTGTATTTTGTTTGCGTTTTTTTTCTTGCTAACAATTATACAGACATTTGGGTAATCACAGGCCTAGCTGTGTCCTGATGGAGCAAAAGGAAAGGTAGCTTTTGGGCCTGTTCATCTGAATTGCCATGTGATGTTAAAGGAACCATTCTTCTAGGAGCTGAGTGTGTTCAAAATTCAGCAGGCATTTAAAAAAAAAAAAGTGGATGGAGGTAGGAATGCAGGAAACTGTCAACTTCTGCTTTGACAGAGTAGGACTGGGCAGCAGGTTACTGATGGACTACAATGATTTTGAAGTGACACATTCAATCTACTAAAATTCCACCACAGCCTGTTGAAAACTGGATTTAGAAACGGCTGTAAAGGAATAGGTAGAGAGAAACAGCGTAAATCTCAGAGTTCAGCTCTGCGTTGGCTGCAGGTGGCTTTAGCTATTACTGTGTTAATTTTTCGGAGCCACTGTGCTTGAACTACCTGGTGCCTGCAAGCAGCAGTCAGCAACTTCTCTGAGCATTTCTTTCTTCAGCTTCCAGTCCACCCCTCTTCTTTGGTGTCATGACAGTACCGTGCTGTCGGAAGGGGATGCTTACATTGAGTCATGTATTTAATTCATATTTATGGCTCATCTGTAGGAGGCATGTCAAGCTCAACAGACCAATTACACTTCACCCCATGCTACATCTTTGCATTATTGCCCCAGCACAAGAAATCCTGTAAAATAATTTGATTAAATTTTATTCATTACTGAAGCTTGTATGTCAACAGTGACCAAAATAAGGATAAATTATTCCATGCCACGTGTCGTCACGCAGGACAATTGCGTATTTTCATGTTGCAGACAGAATCCTGAAAGTGTCAGTTGCGTTAGCAATGTAGCCAGCGCTTTGAACCGAGTCTGAGCTGGGAGCTTGCTTCCTCCAACACTCGCTGTGTCCTTGGATCCTAAATGCGTTGCTACCATAGGTTGCCTTCGGTGAAAAGCTGCACTGGCGTTGATATTGGATGGAAATACCAGTTTCTGTTGATGTGAGAGCAAATAGCAGAGCAGTCTGCCACGTGAAACTGCATTTCTCTGTACTTTTAATGTGAGAATAAATCCCTGTCGGTGTGACATGTGTCAAGATTGTATATAGCTTTTTAGGCTGTTTTGCCATCTTGTAGGCAGCTGGTCATTTCTGCTCTAGAAGTTAACAGCTGTAGACCAAATTAAGAGGCAGGCAAATATGGGAGCTGTAGACCAAAGAGAGAATGACAGCATAGAAGAAGCAGATTTATTTTGTGGCATTTGCTTGAGTATACTGTCAGATATCATTAGTCTGTCAAGGTGGTAAGACTTGGGGGTGATGGAGTCATGCAGACTGCCTGACAATGACTGCTCTTATGTTTATGCTGATAGTTTATTGCTGTCTATAATAAGAGGTTTGACTTGAAAGAATTTCTCCTTATTTTGGTCACTATTGACATTGTAAGCTTAAGCAGTGAATAAAATTTAAACATAAATCATTTTTCAGGATTTCTTGTGTTGGGACAATAAGGCGAAGATGCAGCATGGGATAAACTTCAACTGCCTTATACAGATCAGGTAGCACATGCTCAAAGGAGCTAAACCTTGCCCAGGAGACTTAAAAACAGCAGTTAATCTAGAAAAGTGTGACTGTATGCACAAGCACACTTTACTAAGGATTCAGAAAGAAAGTAGGTTAAATATTTTACCTTGACAATTTTGCCAATATCTAATTTCATGCTTTGTTATCAGAACACGTGCTTATCTTTAAAAAGATACGATGTTTTAGTATGAAAAAATGTTTGTGTTTCTAAGACTTTTAACAGCTTTTACTTTTTTCATTGGTTAAAGAATTGTTGAAAAGCAATAGGTACATTCCACATGGATAAAGCAAGTCACTTACAAACACTGCCACCCTATCCACTCTGTTTTTTACATTAGAGGTCAGGAGGCAAAGGACTGTGTGCTTGCTATGTCAAATTAAATTTGGGAATCAGGGAAGAAGGGAAGTCTTCCAACAGGAAGCACATTCCTGTAACTTTTCAGTGTTGCCAGCTAGTTGAGAGTAGGTGATAACTTCATATTTCGTTCCTGCTAGTGGTACTTTATAATACAGTGTATGCTGCTTAAGCAAGTGTAGTTATAGTCAAATGGAGAAAAAGAAAAATTTGGGCAAGTTTGGAGGTTTGGGGTTATTTTTCAATTTGAAAGTCAAGGGTGCTTCTACCCTGGTTTTGGTAGATGAATTCATTTAAAACTGGAAGAAAAATGTTCATTATGTCACAGTTACAGTGAAAGTTAAACCCAATAGAAGCCTAATGTTAACCAATACATTGTCATATACAGCTTTATTATGTTACTCTCATTTCCTACTGGCTGTTAATATAAAACACCTGAGAAAATAGTTAACAGAAAAATGCTTGAGTGTACCACTTGACCAATAGTGTTATATTCTAGGGCAAGACAGCCTTATAATGTTGTCTTTAGTCAGAATAGCAGCTAGCCTTGACTTTACCAGATTCTCTCAGGTTTCAGTGCTGAGTCTTCTTAAAAAAAACAACTTTCCTTTTGCAACACAAGGGAGTTACTTTCCTTCCTTCCATCCTGCTATTCTCTTACATCACTTTTTCACTACTTTTGGATGACATTGATAGGGGATTTGTTCTTTTTCTCTCTTAAGCATCATTCTCTCTTCTTTGATCTTCTATCTTTTTCTGGCACTTGATTATCCATGTTCTTTATTTTTAAGTATTTCTAGATACCTGATTCATGTTACACACAAAGCAAAGACATCTTTATGTTTACAATAGTTGTGTGATGAAAGGCTTGCAGGTTGAGCTTTGTTGAATATCAGATACTGCTTGTGAAAATGAACCCAGTTTTTATTGGTTTGTCTTTCTTATAATTTAACCAAAACAATTTTTTTTTTCCCCGATAGTACTTCCAACCTTTGCCTTCTTATCTCATGCATTGCATTTTGCAATCCTGATACGCTGAAGCTGGTCTCAAATTAGGATTTGCCCAATATCTTCATGATTACCAACGTTCATCAACTAATCTTGGGATTCTTTTAGTTTTCATACTTAAGACTGATTCTGGTGTACTGCACAGATTTTTAAGTTTTTTTCAGTTCTGTAAATTTGCTGGGGTGAGCTGAGCTCTTTGAAGGTATGAAGTACAGCAGCTTTCCTGATGGCCTGTTATAAAGCCAAAGTTGAGCGAAGTCCTGTGTACTTATTTTCCTTGTATCAAACACCATTTACTTTATGTGTCTTCTGACGTATCTGAATAAAAATTACTGCCATGGTTGTTCTGGAAACAGACCATTTTATGAAAACAGTTAGATAGCTGAAAATAAACAAGTAAACCTGACTACAGGATGAACAGACAGCAAAGCACGATTTATTTAGCTTAAGATGGAAATAAACCAAAACAGAAGAAGTTGGAGAGAAAGTCCTACTTGAGGATACATTTGGCCTTTGAACTTAAAATCTGTTGCAGCCTTTATTCTTCTTTCTATCTCTGTTCTTTTGTGCTAGGACTAATTGTTAAATTAAGAGTCATAAAATGTTTGGGTTGGAAAAGACTTTGAAGACAATCGAGTTCCCACCCCCCTTCTGTGGGCAGGGCCCCCTTCCACCAGACCAGGTTGCTCAAAGCCTCATCCAGCCTGGCCTTGAACACTTCCAGGGATGGGGCATCCACAGCTTCTCTGGGCAACCTGTTCCAGTGCCTCACCACCCTCTCCGTGAAGAACTTCCTGATATCTAATCTGAATTTACCCTCTGTCAGTTTAAAACCATTACAACTTGTTCTATCACTATATCCTGTGATAAAGTCCTCCAGCTTTCTTGTAGGCCCTCTTTAAGTAGCGGGATGCTGCTATAATGTGTCTCTGGAGACTTCTCTAGGCTGAACAACCCAAACTTTCTCAGCCTGTCCCCGTAGGAGAGGTGCTTCCAGCCCTCTGAGCATCTTCGTGGCCTCCTCTGGCCTTGCTCCAGCCAGTTGATATCCTTCTGATGTTGGGGGCCCCAGAACTGGATGCAATACTCCAGGTGGGGTCTCACAAGAGGAGAGTAGAGGAGGAGAATCCCCTCTCTTGATCTGGAGACAGTTGGCCTTCTGGGCTACCAACACACTCTACCGGCTCATGTCCAGCTTATTGTCCACCAAGGTCTTCTCAGGACTGCTCTCAATCCCTTCATCTTTCAGTTTGTGTCTGTGTTTGGGTTTGTCCCGGCCCAGGTGTGGGCCTTTGCACTTGGCTTTGTTGAACTTCATGAGGTTCACATGGGCCCTAGTCTATACTCATGACAGTGGTGTAGTGGTTTTGGGGTTTTTTTTTGTACAAGGCTATATATTGCTGTTGTGTGGAATATGTATTTCCTGTGGGTGTTTTGAATCTTTATGTTTGTTTACACTGCAATCACAGAAATGGGGCAAGTTTAATTAGGTAAGATTGGTCCTTGCACTACATGGGCAGTCTGTTGCCAATATCCACACTACCTTACTTTAAATTAGGTTAGGCATAAGTATACATTCACTGATTGCAAAGTATGGTCTAGTGTGTTGGTTAATTCTGTTTCATAACTGGGGAGGCTGGATTCTCTGTTTCAGGAAGGTTTTGTTTGTTTGTTTTAACAAAGCTAAAATGCTGTGTTATCCAAAGGGCAGCATAGAATACCAGTGGAGAAAGGGCTGTAGATAGGGGAAAAAGTTGCATGTCCATATCTTGCCATATATATTTTAAATATTAATATGATATTAATCCCATTAATGCTAATTGACAGGTGGCTTAAAAAAAAAACCCAAACAATATTTATTTTTCTCAAGAGGTTCCTCGTGGTATTAAAAAAAAATATTTCTGCCATCTTTACTTGGGATTCTATTGGAGAAGAACATTCGGAAGCTGGTAGTCCCGTAAAAATTTAAGGGTAATCAAACTCTGCATATACTTCTGCATCTTCTAAACATCTTCTGAGTACTCATAACTAAAATTTTTACACGTGAAAAATGTCAACACCCAGACAGGCTTCTGTGTCTGTGTCATTAAGCTGTATTTTTAAAAATTGTGTTGATATGTAACTATGCTTTGGGTTTTTTTTTATTAAAAGTAAGTCTTGCTTTGGGTTACAACAGGTTTGCATACCGACATACTATCTGCAGATGGCAATATAGGAAGTGTTTTGGTGTTAGGAAATGCAGAAAGAAGTATTTGTTTCTTGACACTAATGTTTTGTCAATGAATACGTTACATGGGAAAATAATAATGCTTTCTTTCTCCCCTCCCTCTGCTTTTCTGTAGTGGACCAGATCTATCATCTAGCATCTCCTGCTTCTCCTCCAAATTACATGTATAATCCTATAAAAACATTAAAGACCAACACTATTGGGACATTAAACATGCTGGGTAAGTGGAAATCTTTTTTCTTATTGAACTTTGTTAGACATAATCTAACCTGGACATAGTTACTGGCAGGAGAGAAGGATGGAGGAAATGAGTTGAACATTCTAAAAAGTTGATTCTTTAATAAAAATAAGGTGGGTGTTTTTTTTCTCCTCTTTGAAGATTTTTGTATTTTTCCTTTAACTATATCTGCAAACGAACTCTGACAACCTCAACTATCAAAGCACAAGGACTTCATGCCTGTAACTTGGCTGTGGAGTAATAACCATGCAGTAATTACAGAAGTCACAGGAACAATTGAGAGCACGGGAGATTTATAGCCAAGTTGTGTCCATGACTGCACTTGTTGCCACGTTTGCTGTGAGTTCCTTTACACCACAGCAAATGTTGAACTAGGTGGAACTGCATTGGCTCTGTAAACCCTGAACATCAAGAACACTGCACCCCCTTATGCATGCCTCGGCTGGCAAATTCTGCAAGAATGCTTAATGCCTAGGTTCATGCTAGATAATGACAGGGCAACATTTTCAGCTTTGTCTATTAGTTTCCACGGTGGAATGCACCTACGAAAAGAAGGCCTCAAGCCTTCACTACTTTTTTCCTCTCATCCATTTGGCATGTGCTTCAGCTTGAACTGGGTGTCAGTAAACCTAGGGGTTACTAAGAGAGAAAAAAACCCTGCTGTGCCTTAGCTCAGCTGAGTTTCTCTTTTGAACGATACTGTAGTGAGTACAGTTGCAGAGAATCAAGTGATTTAGAAGCTATTGAGGTACCTGTAGGTAGTATGACATAGATGAGAGATTTCTTTGATTGGCCATGCCAACTCGAAGTCCAGAAAGTCATTGAAATGCAATGCAGAATAATCTTGAGTGATGGGTAGTATCATAAAGGGTGTTTAAAGGGGCGTAATAAAGGGAAAATTATTGATTTTGTCCTCTACCATGTTAATTCTGTATCAGTTTCTTTGTGTAGCTTATCTTTAAGTTTTGGTAATCATAATATGGCTTGTTGTTTCAAGACCCTGATTTCATAACTGGAATGGTTTATGCTTACTTGGCCTTTATTTAATGTGTAATATATTAAGTTATTGGATCTGGGTTCAGTGTAACTTTTAGTCCCAGAAGCAACCACATCACACATGTGGGTGCTGCTCTGTCATTTCTTAAGTCTTCTAGCTTGGCAGTGGGAGCTACGGATGTGATTTACAGCTAGATTTATCAGCGAGAGAAATCAAATTCGCTTTAAAAACATGTAAAATGGGATCACACTAAAGCAGTTAATGTGACTGAAAGGTTCTTGAACATGATCTAATTATGTTCTTTCTCTGCCCAAAATTTAGGATTAGCCAAACGTGTTGGAGCACGGCTGCTGCTGGCCTCTACATCAGAGGTATATGGAGGTAAGAAGGATAAAACAGTGTTTAGAGCTCTTGAGATGTGACTGTGTAAAAAGGTATTTACAAACCTTTTGTGGGATGATTGATAGATTTTCATCATGTCTTAGCTTGATTTCTTTATGAGATGTACTTCTCACAGCTTGGCATGTCGGCATTAGCACTTGCTTTAAATGTCCAGTCAGAGTGGTGGGAGGATGTTCAGGCTTTGCCTGTAACTATCCTATGTCTTAGTTTATGGCTCTTTTCAAAAGAGCTCATGTGGGACTTTTGAGTGTTAAACTCTGGTTAAAATCCAGATGATGTGGTTGTGTTCCACAGTTGTATTGTTATGATTTAGCAATAGCCCTAGCGTGCGCAGCACGGTGCAAGCGGCAAGGACGCAACTCCCAGGCTGAGGAAGTAGCGATTGTGCACGCACGCCATTGTGGTGTCTCTTAAAACTTGGTGCCATATCTGTCCTTCTTCCTTTCGTTATTACTGAGAAGCAAAGTAGCGAGAGAATGGCTGATAGAGCTGCTAGCTGGACACAAGGAGAATCTTTAGGACTTGGGGTGCATGACAGACCGCGTGACTACTAGAGAAACTTCCTGCTGTTGTGACCTCCTGCCAAATTGATCACAGCAGTGTTGCAAGGTGGATGGAGATACGCAGGCAGAGTCATCTGCTCAACCTCAGTAGCTGTGAGAGTCTAGGCTTTAAAAAAAAAAACAAGCAAACAAAAAATACTCATCTCTGTAACAGGGTGCAGCGCTTTGTGAGGAAGGACAAAAAACATACCTAAAGGAGTACACTTCTGGTGGAATAGCTTCCGTCAAGAAGCTTCAAAGCAAATACCCCAAGCAAGAGGTCCAACCAGATAACTGGGCAACCGAATAAGCGGCTTGAGCTCGTGCAGCATTCCTATTGCCTCCCTTAGCTTTGATTACCCGTGGTCAGGTTCCACAGAGAAAAATGGAAGCCTTAAGAACTCCTGTAATTGAACAAACTCCCTTCTGGAACAGGGGACCAGCAGGCAAAATCCTCTGCGAGTTTTGGAGCCTTATTGCTCTGCTACAATCTGCAGTCAGCAGAGCTTCCTAGGAGATGGATGGTTGGTTGGTTTGTTTGGTAATTAAGAGCTTCTGTACAGGATCGAACCAAACGATTGTCTGCCCTGATGGATTGTACCCACTGATAGCTAGTAAAAATGCTTAGGAGAAAACAGAAGAAACACAGCAAGTACCTTGTGGTAGGTGCATGGCTCCACTCTTTCTTTTGTAAGAAATGCAGTACTTCTCCATTTTGTCCATTTTGCTTTCCTTGTTTCTTATTTTATAAAACTTGAAGATGCTTTCCTTTTTGTCCAAATACAGTAAAAAATGCTGCCTACATAACCTATAGTATTTCCTCTGAATTACATTAGACAGGAGTCTTATTTCTTTCCTTGAGGTAGTCTGCCTTTGCAGCAGAGTTGAATTTCACCCTCTGTTCACACACTTTTTTAGGGGAAGTCAGGTGGTGGTTGTTGTTTGCTTGTATTGTTACCTTCGTAGAGTCTCACATCTTCCGTAATTGTCATGATTCTAGGGAATACACCTTTAAGGAATGTTGTTGCAACTTAGTATCTTTTAAATGCATAGTTCAGAGAGAAACTGTTAAACTGTGTAACACCAGTGAGTTCCTAAAAATTTCGTTATGTAACTTCACTCTTTTCAAAGAAGATCATTTAAGGTGGTGTGGGTTTTTTTTTCCCCCATAGATCCTGAAGTTCACCCTCAGAATGAGGATTACTGGGGCCATGTGAATCCAATAGGTCCAAGAGCCTGCTATGACGAAGGGAAGCGGGTTGCAGAGACCATGTGCTATGCATACATGAAGCAGGTATTAAACTTGTATCAGATTCAGTGGATTTTCTGTGATTATGAAAGCCAAATGTGTGGCAGAACAGGAATATATGTATTCAGGGGTAGGAGGGCATAAGGCAATGTCCTGAGTAGGAGAAATGTTCATACTGTAGCTGCAAAATCCGTTTTCTTTAATGCAGAAGTTTTATTGCACCCATCTGTTGTGGGGTTTTTCAGATGAAGAGTGTTCTTGAAGAAAATGTGCTTTTATCTTCTTGATAGACATATTATGTCTTTCAGTATCGTAAATAGTTTTGAGACAGATCGAACTGAGGTGAACTTAGTAATTTTAATTTGGGAGTTAGATGACAGAATTGTTTTAAGTTGGTCTTGTGCTGAGAAATGCATTGCTAATAGGGTCGTTACTGGTAAATGTGGAGTGTTTAATGAGCGTAATTGAAATCAGATATACAGTAGAAATCAGGAAGTTCTTTAATGAGTACCCATATAGGAGCAATGTGTTTTAAATCACTTTAGAAGTGTCTTAAAATTAGTAGGTATAAATACAGCCATTAGCAAAACATGAATACTCAGCTATATAATGCATTCTTTCAGACAAATACAGTAATGTGAGGATAAAAATGCAATTTAAAATATGTTTGTGAAATGATACATGCCAGTTTCTCTGGGTTTTATAATCAAGAAGTAGAAATTCATCATTAACTAACGCAGCATCGCATCTTTATCTGTATGTGACTCTTACTTAATTGTTCTTCAGCTAGTCTTGGGAAATTTGATTAGATAATGTGGCACACTGAAGAAAATCATATCACTGTTTCTTGTTGTTTTCAGCCTTAATATACAAAGGTGCACATAAATCAAACGTAGTATGTTCTCTAGAATTTTAAACCTTTAAATGATGAAATACTAGGGGCTTTTAAAGACCTTGAAAACAGAATTAAACATAAGTGCTAAGACTTTAGGGATAGTATTTTAGTACAGAAGTTGTAGTGTAGAGTTACGGAATGGTTAGGATTGGAAGGGACCTTAAAGACCATCTAGTTCCAACCCCCCTGCCATGGGCAGGGACAAGTAATTTTCTCTCATCTCTTCTGCTAGACAGAAGGCAGAGGTTCATGTCTCCTTTGTTCTCTTTTAAATCATTTAAAGAGCAATATGGCTGTACTGCTCATGTTCAGGGTGATGTCTTCTGTACTTCACTGTAGAAAAATATTCCTCATGGGTCTGGAAATCCATTCACAGTTGGATATTGTAGTATTATGAAAAATTCTTGCGCTGTAGGGTATTGAGTTTTTTGCAAATCTGTGATACACTCTGCAGTATTCTTTTAGAGGGGCAAGACCGTAGGTCGTTTTGCAAATCACGGGCTGTATCTTAAAGCCACAGGATGAGCCATGATACTTTCCCATAAATTCTATGCAGGATTTAGAAAGGTTTGTAAAGGTTTGTAAGGTGGAACAGCGGTGCACACATACATTAAGTGAAAACTCATGGTACAGATGAGTTCTCTGTCCTAGGGACAGCTCTGTGAGACATTTCTTGTATTTTATTATGGGCTAGTGAAGTCTGCCCAAGCTCGTCCCACATTCAGGTATATTCTGAAACACCGTTGGTTTTTCTTTCAGAGTTTAGATGATACGCTCTTTCTAGTGGAGGAAACATTATCTTTTGCTAGTGGAAAGGTCTGACTTTTGCTGTGAAAATAAGTATTTTAGGAGAGTTTTCAGGCAGGAGTGACCCAGACAAAAATAATTGGATTTACAGGATTTCAGACTAAAGTATTTCCAGAATCTTCTCAGCTTCAGTAAAAAGAAGCACACAAACTTATTTCTGCTTTTTTTTTGTTACTTCCAAATATTTTCATCATCATGCACATTGTCAGGTACCTTAAATACCTAATCAGGTTTCAAAAATATGTAAAATAAAAATTACCTACTACATTATACTTCTAAACAGGCTGTTTGGATCAGAACAGTTCTTGAATCTAGTCAAAGATGGTTCTTTATTCACAGTTGTCAGAGTTCCTCGGCAGCCTGTTCTGACCAAGACCTTTTTGGTACACTCTTTTCTGCTGGCTACATTGTGTTGTTCACTTATTTTGACCCTATAATTTAAGTATTTCTTGACTTCCTCTCCTCTTTACAACTACTGTCTTGAAACAAGCCCAGCAGTGCTTTGTTGTCTAAGAGTCCAAGGGCAGTAGTAGCATTCAGTAATATATAAAGATCTGCTTGAAAAGAGAGGCAGGGAGTTAAATAGTTGCTGAGAAATGCAGGGCTCACAAATTCAAATGTACACCAGTTCATCTCATCCCATGTGAGGCACATGAGTGTGTGGTTTGAGAGAATATTTCCTATAGGCTTCTGGGAACAGCATTCCCTCCATAAATCCATGTGGGAATGTAGGTCAGCCACGCTCTTTAGTCTGAGTGGAAGTATCTGCTTTTGGAACTTTTCTCAAGCCGCAGGAAGGTTTAGTTCCTTGCCCTGTTCATCTGGGATATACGTTACATCCTCTGATTTAGACTTCTTCAGAATTCCCTTCTCTTCATGTCTTTCAGTGCTTGCTAGCACTCCCTCTTGTAAAGTCTTTTCCAGTTCACTCAATTGCCTTAACAAGGTGGAAGGCATGGTTTTGAAACTCTCTTATAGTAACAGCTTGTCGATCTGCTTGCTTTCTCCATTCTGTACTTCTTTGTTACTATTCTGCCTATCCTTCCCTGTGATTCCAAAGTGCGTTTTTGCATAAACTTAATATACAGGTGTGTGACTTGCTATATATGTGATAAAATTGCACAGCTAATAATTTTTCCCCTCCATGGAACTTCTGCTATACTGTATAAGGTAATACCACCATTTTCCAAAATTAACAGCAGTTTCCAAATGCAAGCAACATCTTCCTGGACATATATCAGTGGAGCAAACATAAAGGGGTGGGAGGGGAGTTTCAGCACATAGTACGGCACTGTGAGTTTTGTGCTTTGTTCAGGAGTTGCCATTTAGTATGCATTTAGCTTTTTTAATGGAAATCCAAATATTCATGTGCACTCCAACTCTGGCTTAATTTGAATACTAGTCAGAATCTGGCTCTACCTTAATGGCAGGAATCTGGTATGTTCGCTTAGGCACGTCATAAATACAAATACACAGCATAAGCTTAGCATATTAAGGGTGTTTGGTGAACTAGATTTAATTTCTCCTCATATACCATTGATGTGTAAGGAAATTCTATGGAGCTGAAGCAACACTTAAGGTCACCAAGGGATATTACAGGAAATTTTTCACCTCCTTCCACTTTCTTCATCCTTTTCTTCATCCCAACTCTGTGACTCTGCGAGCTTTAGTGGTAGTAAAAGGGTATGTGATGTAATGTGATAGTTTTAAAATTGCCTTAGAATAGCTTAGATCTTCCAATTAAGAATTCTGTTGGATGCCTTTCTAAGCATGTAGGAGTGAATTGAGTTATCATAATCAAATATTAAGTATAAACTTCTGTAAGTGTTACATTCTGTGTTATAGAGCATTCTGTAATCAGGACTGTGAAGACTCAAGGTGCCAAAAGAATCTTAATAGACAACAGAGCAACAGAAAGACATGTTAGGGGTGAAGTTTGTTATATTAATGTGAGAGAATAACAAATGCAAACTGATGTTGAAATTTGTTAAATACAGAAGTGCATTGCAATTGGAATACAAGGATGATTTTCAGTTTTATTTTGAGTTGTACTTTGCCCCTAATCTTTAATTCACAAATTGAGTTGGCTTCAGTAATCATAAGAAGCCTTGATGGAAAATGTAAGGATAATGAAAACTGTTGATTGAATTGCAACTGAAAAGGCATTGAATAGTGAACAACCAAGTAGTTACTGAGTAACTTGATAGAAAACAAATAGCTATGTTGGATTAAAGCAGTTTCTTTAATGTCTTTCGGGAGTTTATCCTGTATTCTCTACTTATTGATCGTTGTTTTCTCTCCTTGATACTCAATATAGATTATTTTTAAGCATACAGCATTCTTTTTTGGTGTTGTCACATGAAGTCTGCTAGCAGTTTGCTTAGGAAAAGGTGCAGAATTTAGGCTTTTTGTGAAAGAATAGAACTGAATTGTTTGTGGTGCTGACAGCACAGGGGGAGAAGAGGAAGCATTGCACCTCCTCAGGGCAGTAGTCAAAAATCCAGACAACAGTCCTTTAATGACACAGATGGTGGTTACTGTTGGATATGTACCAGGCCAAAGCTAAATTGTAGTGATAAGAGCTGTCATGGATTGCTTTAGCTTTTTAGAAGACATGCAGAGGAGTTTTACATCCAGAAATATTAGCAAGGCGAAGGTTGGAGAGGGAAGTCTGTGAGGTGCCACGGGCAATCAGCCACCCTGAGCACTGCCTGTAAGGTAGAGCTGAGATGCTACAGCCACTCTCGCTGCTGACTGAGAGGGCAGTGACACCCCTAAAGTGCAGGCGTCAACGCTGCAGCTAGTGTCCCATCTGAGTTGTTATATGCCAAGTCTGTGAAATTCAGAAAGAAAGAAAAAATTGTCCATACTTGCTTCTCTCTGCAAAGTCTGAGAGGTCACACAATGACACTTATGTTAATATTCTTGATAAATGCAACGGTTCTATTGAAAATTTCAGGTACTGTTTGTTGTTAGTGGCTTTTATCTTCTTGATTAATTGGCTCCACTTCAGGAGGAAACAGTGCTGCCAGTGTCAGCCATTGTAACTGCTTGGTTCACAACTAGGCCGCTGTACTCTGGAAAAGAGAAACCACAGATACAGATCCTTCCCCATAGTTCAGTAAAGTTAAGTCCTGCAAACTGTAATGATGTAGAGATTAAATAATGCCAAGCTTTTGAAAATGGCTTGTTCCAGTTACCCTCGCTCAGTCCTGATAGTCCTGCCATTTTATAAAATCTGCTGGCATGTATTCTGTGTGCTACTGAATTAATGGATCTTCCTCTGAATTGTTAGAGCTGTCTGTAATAATTTTTTCTGCTTTTTTTTCTGTGTAGGAGCTCTGCACATGAACCAAAACGTGTTGTTTGGTCCTGTACAAATGCAGAAGTAGCATGTAGGTTTCCAAAGGTATCTGTTGCTAACATTCAGTTGAAGTGAGGTGGAAAGGGGAGGAGAACACTGCAGTAACTGAAGCAGTATTAGAAAAATGCAACCTGTTGTTTCACTGGGTCATTAGTAAAAGGACTCCCTCTGAACATGAGCCGGCAGTGTGCGCTGGCAGCCCAGAAAGCCAACCGTATCCTGGGCTGTATCCAGAGAAGTGTGGCCAGCAGGTCGAGGGAGGGGATTCTGCCCCTCTACTCTGCTCTGGTGAGACCCCACCTGGAGTGCTGCGTCCAACTGTGGAACCCTCAATATCAGAAGGATATTGACCACTTGGAGCGAGTCCAGAGGAGGCCACGAAGATGATCAGAGGGCTGGAGCACCTCTGCTATGACGAAAGGCTGCGAGAACTGGGCTTGGTCAGCCTGGAGAAGAGGAGGCTCCGAGGAGACCTCATTGCAGCTTTCCAGTATCTAAAGGGGGCCTACAAGGGTGCTGGGAGAGGACTTTTTGCAAGAGCCTGTAGTGATAGGACAAGGGGTAATGGGTACAAATTGGAATCAGGGAGGTTTAGATTAGATGTCAGGAAGAAATTCTTCACAGAGAGGGTGGAGAGGCACTGGAACAGGTTGCCCAGAGAGGTTGTGGATGCCCCATCCCTGGATGTCTTCAAGGCCAGACTGGATGGGGCTTTGAGCAACCTGGTCTAGTGGAAGGTGTCCCTGCCCATGGCAGGGGGGTTGGGACTAGATGATCTTTAAGGTCCCTTCCAACCCTAACCATTCTATGATTCTATGAAGAGGAGACTTTCATTATTTAAGTATCTGTTTCTAAATTGTTTTATCTGAGTTGTCAGAACTGCCTAATGTAAACATAGCGTGGATATAATAAAAGGCTTTTTTCTGTCAGTGGAGCAACACTTTTTCCAAATTATATGAGAGTAAAGCAGGAAAAAAATGGCTTCTGGCCCGTATTCACAGTGGTTTTGCTGTTTCTACGTGCTTTGTGGTGTTAACAGTTGCAACATAACCTTGTACCACAGGCAAGGTCAGAAGACTGTATTTCCGTTATTATCAAAGCTGTGGACTAAAAAAATACAGGCAGTTACCCAAGAAAAGTTTACATACTTTTCATAGTCTCTGAGCTCTAGAGGTTTTTGGCTTTTTTTTCTTTCTTTGCTGCGCTATAAGAAAGCCCATCTTCTGATTTCCCTCAGGTAACTGGAGAGCTTACTTCTTTGGTTTTGATATTGCTGCACTGTTGTGCAAATTGTGGATGCCCCATCCCTGGAAGTGTTCAAGGCCAGGCTGGATGAGGCTTTGAGCAACCTGGTCTAGTGGAAGGTGTCCCTGCCCATGGCAGGGGGGTTGGAACTGGATGGTCTTTAAGGTCCCTTCCAACTCAAACCAGTCTGTGAGTCTATAAAATTGAATTTTGAAGTCATGAAGACTTCAAACTTTCTTTGGAGATTGATTCACTTCAGTAAGTTCAGTCTGGTTTTGAGTAAGAATATATCCATAGAAGCTTTTGTCTTTTGGAGAAAACAAAAAAGTGTGTTGTTTCTGATGTTCTTTTCCATTTGGTATCCCTCATACACATCCTCCTCATACAGCCACCATTGCTCTGAAAGCATTGGTAAAGCATTGTCTTTCAGCCATAGCTGTCAGTGTTACACTGATTCGTGAGTATAATTCTGCAGAACCCTGACTGGAGTTCAGATGACTGAAATTAAATTATTTGGAGTATATATTGTTGTTTGCTCGTATGTATTCCTGACCTTTAATGGAAACTTAGGGGAAGCTGTGATACAGTTTCATTCACTGGGTATTACTACACTGGTTATGTTATCTGCCTCCTCATTCTCAGAACCCATGTTGTACAGTAAAATAGTGAATTTAAAAGCCCCGTCTGCAGGGAATATCCTAGTAACTCAGGCATAGATGCACTTACGTGGGCACACATCCTTTCCTGATGACAGTGTCCCCTGTCAAAGTGTTGGTGGAACAGGCCTGTGGCTCTTTGCATTGGCTGTGTACAGTGCATACGGGAGTTGTGCAGGCCGAAGCAAGTGCTAGAAACAGGACATACTTATAGCAGGGAGGTATAAATAATGGTATGAACAGACCTCGAAGAGATGTTGTAGCTTCTCCAATCGGGGAAATACTGACCTGTAGGAATGGTAATATTTCAACCATAAGATAAGAGTACTGGAGGTGTGCCTTGTTTGTGTTCAGGGACCTGCATTATGCCCAAAGTAGGGTCCGATGGTTGTCCTTCCTAGCTTGTTTAGAAGCTTTACTGTTTATGAAATTCAGATCTCAGCGTTATTTTTGCAAAACAGTTTTAAAATGCTGTTAGTAACCAGGAGTTAATCTCACCTTGCTAATACAACAGGCAGTACGTACATACAAAATACCTTGGACCAAGCCTCAGTGTATTGTATTCATGGATCCTGGTGAACAGTGCTAGTAATTCTGCTGTGATCAAAATTAAGGATTTGGGGAGCAGTTTTGAGAGTTAGGTAACCATCTCTGAAACACATGGAAAAGAAGAAGAATCGGTGAGAAACTGACTAATAAAGTCAGGGATTCAGGCATCTGTCTTAGTAATTTTAGCTGAAACTCTGATAGAGACTTAGAATCATAGAATCACAGGCTGGTTTGGGTTGGAAGGGACCTTAAAGTTCATCTAGTTCCAACCCCCCTGCCATGGGCAGGGACACCTTCCACTAGACCAGGTTGCTCAAAGCCACATCCAGCCTTGCCATCAGGTCAGGTGACTTGTATCAGGTCACAGTGATACCCATGCAACTGTCTGGGCTTTCCCTGGGACATTTCTTGTTTTGTTGGTAAATCCTGTTGTCTGCTGGAGAGCAGATAATTACAGCTTTCCCCTTCCTGATTTTGTATGCAGGGAAGTCTGATTCATGGTTGCTGTTCAGATAGGTCCACAGACTTTACCAAGGAGGAAGCACTGTTAATTGGTAAGACAGGCTTGCCTGATACCCTTATGAATTAGAGCCACAGCATACGCTCGAGCTGTTTCAGTGAAAAGAACCTCTTGGCATTTGAATTGTATTCTGTATTGATCTGTTTTCCAAGAGCCAACACAAGGAGGTATCTTGAAAAGCTCATAAAACTAAAATATGTCCTTTTAAATTAAGATGTTATCATAGCACCTTTGATACTTTCTGGAGCAGGTATCTCTAGAGCTGGGTGGCAAAGACTCATGCTGAAGTCCATGGAAAAGTTTGTTTTGCAGGGGACACTGGATAACTAATGCTGCTTTTTGACCGACAGGTGTGGAACAGTCTTGAGTATTTATTCAGACGAGAGGTATCTCTGTAAGCTGTAACAAGCTTTCTTGCATCTCTTCTGTCTTCCCTCTCCATCTGTGCAGGCACGGTCTCTGTGAACACATTCATACTGGTAAATAATAGAGTGAACTGAAGTGTTGTGGTAGCCCACAATGCTGCATTTTATTAGCTTGCTCCCAGGCTCTTTCAGATTGCTCATGGAACTTTCTCTCTGATTAATCTGCTGTAGGAAGGTACAGTCTTAAACTATGGGGACAGAAGCCAGTTGATCACACTTGATCTCAACATCAGGGATTAATTTCAAGCTGTCTTTGTTTTAGCAGTATAAATGTAGGCCAAATAAGTTTTTCTCATTTCTCTAGGATATCGTAAAATACTGTACATGACTTAATTGGCTTGGCTAGTGGGAATATGGTGGTGGTAGTCGGTCGTAATGAATGCATTGTTGATAAACAGAGTAACAGGTAAGAGTGTACCATAACTATTCATAGGCAGTTAATACAAAAAGGAGCAGAGAATTACTCAACGTTTAAAAAGGATCACTTCAAAGGAGATGTTCATGAAATGGTGGAAGGAAACGTGGGACAATTTTGAAGTTTCTGGCTCCAAAATCTCTTTGTCTGTCAAGAGTTTCTTTTGAGAAGATAGATCCCAGCTTTACAGGCACAAGTGAAAATTCAGCTGCATAGAAAATAGATTTTCAAAGCAGTAGGCTGCAGCAAAAAGCTTAGCTAGATGACACTATAAATAAGAAGTTACTCATTTTAAAAAAACAACGTTAGAGTGGGGAGAGGGAAAAAAATAGAAGAAATACTGGATTCGCTGTGGCTATGAGCAAGTGCCCATAGAGAATGTATTACTCTTTTCTTGATCCTTGCTAGTTTCCAGCCAGTACTGGAAAACAAGGCTGCTGCTGTCGCTTGTGCAGTACAAGAGAGGCTTTTTGGTCAGCATTGTTTAATGACTTATCTTCAGTACTAGCTTCCGAATGCTTCGTTTTCGGTACTTGTTATTAACAGCAGTATCTGGAAAGTCCACGTGAAATACGATCCCTCCCTGAAGGAGTCATTCTCCTTTTGAAGACAGAGTGCTGGGCAAAAGGAAGGAATGGCAGACTATCAGAGCGTATGTTTCCAGATACAGTGAAGGCATTGGGAATGGCTCTGTAACCTGCTGCTGGAAGCGTATGTTTGATACGTTGCACTGCCGTGCGTGTTCCCAACTCATGCATTTTGCATGGGAAGGGACTTCTGCTCTTTCCAGGGTCCCTCAGCAGGGCCAAGTGGATGTTGTGAGGTTATTTCTTTGGCTCATTGTGTGACAAAGACCCAAGACTGTAGCTTTTCCTATGGTACAACAGTTGCCTCCCTGGTTACTGTTAGCTTACAGTTTAGTTGCAAATGTAAATGGCATTTGATCATGAAGGCAGAAACCATACCTGCAGTTAAGCTGAACTGGATGCTGTTTGGCCTTCTGCATACTAGGGAGTGGTGGGCTTTACCTATACTACTTGGTGTTTCTCACTTTTCAACACCAAGGAATAGCTAAGGTGTTAAATAAGTCTTCTGCCTTTCTCACTCTCATCTGTAAAAAGTTAATGCTGTTGCTTTCACAAAACTTCTTTGAGGATTCATTGGTTTATGAATCACTTGGAGACCCAAGAGAGAAGATCAGATTTTCCTGCAAGTTTTCTTGTACAGGAAGCTACATTTATTTGCAACAGAATAGTGTTGCCAGGTCTCTTCTGACTGAAGTGTATGTGAGCTGCAGCCTTTTACCCACGGATGTATCAAAAATCCGCTTCTTTCACACACACTGTCTTCCAAGAAAATGGGGAGCACTGGTCTGAGCCTTAGTAAAAGGCATTGAAAATACAAGGTGTTCTGTGTATCCTCTGAGGGAGTAACTGGAGTTTGCAACCCCAGAGCATTGTGCTTGTGACTCCTGTTGAATCAGCAGCGCTAAGTTTGCTTCAGACAAAAAGTGTTACCTATGACTGATACGGGGGTGGCTTTTTCTGGGAGGGAGGAGGACCAGAGAGTGTCAGGAGGATGCGTAGGCCAGGGCTGAAGTTGACACCTTTCTTGTGGCTATCACTTACTCTCATATGGTAGCATCTGTCTGTTTACAGCATGCCACTCTGCTCTGAACTCATCAGGACCCAAGCAGTGCTTCAGCTTACAAAAGTCAAACATCCTTCTTATAGGCTTTATCATGAACTGTGGCTTGTCAAGATGATTAAGTGTCAATAAACAGGAAATGCCTAGAAAGACATTACTTCAGTCTGCAGTCTCCCAGTGTTAAAAATCTTTTGTCCATACAGTTTCCAGTTTCACATAGTTGTTGCATTTTGCTTTGAAGATTTGCAAAATAGAAAAACACTGAGCCATTGAAGAGACCTGGATTGTAATGCATGCATTTACACAGCCTAATAAGTACCAGGGAGCAAAGGAACATTGTGGCTGTGGTTGTAAACCACTTATTTTAGAGCATTCATAAGATACTTACCTGAAGTGTTTGACTTCTCTAATCTTTGGAAATGCTACCTTGGTACTGTATCTGATGATTGTGGGATTTCACCTAGGTGCAAAAAATGTAGCTAAGTCCCAGGTGAAATAAGTTGTTGTTGGAAGGGTACTATTGAAAAATCTTAGAAGTTGTTGGAAGAAAATGCCTGTGCTGAAATCACCAGCTGTTGTAGCACTGATTTAGAGTTTGCATTACAAATACTGAGAACTAGTATAAATTACCTTGCTGTATGCACTACAGTTTCCAGTAGCGTTGAGAAGAGGTTAGAAGTATTTCATGGTGAGAAAACAATGCTTGTTAAAGCTGTAAGAGGGATCTTAAGAAAGCTTTTGGACAGGGAAGGGTTAATTTGCACTTTTAGGAAGAAAGACACTGCCATTAACGGACTAACAATACTTTTTTCTTTGCTTACAGGAAGGAGTTGAAGTGAGGGTTGCCAGGATATTCAATACCTTTGGTCCCCGAATGCATATGAATGATGGTAGAGTTGTCAGTAATTTTATCCTACAAGCTCTCCAGGGAGAGCCACTAACGGTAAGTAGTGACCTCTCTCGGTGGTGTGAAGAACTGTTTGTTTACATCCTGTCCTCATGTGCCTGTGAAAGAGGATGGATTTTAGAAAACACTGAAGTTTCTCCCCCTGCTCTAAAAATCTAGTTTTTCAGTATATCAAGCTCAAATGTATAGAATTACATATACAAAGATGTGGTCTGTTGACAGTATTGGTGATCCTTTCCCATAAACAAGGCTGCCAGTTGCGATCTGAGGAAGTATTTTAGTCATTCTGAACTTGAATCTCTGTCTGTCCACAACTCCTCTATGGGGACAAGGCGTGACAAGGCTTACAGAATCATTTTTTTGGTACTTACTCCTGTTGAGGAACTTTCTCTGAACCCTTTTTGGAAGCTAGGCATCTAAATATCTTTTTGCAAGATCGGAGATCAGCCTAAATTTTCCATGTATAACGTAACATTAAAGGCCTTCAGGTTACATCGTGTAGTAGTAAGGCCGGACAGGACTGGTTTTTGTTACCATCGATAGACCATACAGCTAAATTTCCCTGATGAAACAAGTTGCCACATCCAAACTGTTTGCTGTGAATGATCCTTGGCTCTTGATAATGCTTAAGCAATGTTATCACGTTGTCTGGGAGAGCAAGAGCTGGCACAGGCCAGTACTCTGCCAAAGATACTGCTGGTAATTTAGCAAAACAGACAGTGCCTGACCTATGCCCTGATCCTGGTTATTTTACTGTTATAAAAAAATGAGTATATGTAAAATAAATGAGGACACATCCTGAAACAGGGAGAAGTAGTTTGGAATCTGAGATCAGTTGTGAGCTTGTGAGAACATTTACGGTTTATGACTGTAATTTCATATAAAATTTGTTAATATTGTCTAGGTTTGAAGAATCAAGTGCCAGAAAATTATCCAATGGCATCTGCTGTAAATAACTAGAAATGTTGCTAAGTACCTCCACAGGGCAGCTATCTTGAGATTGAGGCAGCATTCTTTCTGTTGGAGACTAAAATACAGAGTTCGTCCAGGAATTCCTCTGGGAAAGAACAGATGATCTAAGGAGAAAAAGGATGAGAAAGTTTTGTGGCAACTCCTGTTACCATGATTCTTGCAGAGCAAAGTCTGAAAGAGGACAGAGCATGGAAGAGTGTAGACCAGGCAATAAGCCATGCCCAGGCAACATGAAACTTGGTGTCCTGTGATAGAACTCCCCAAACTTTAATTTTTTCAAATAATATGACAAAATATGTTTACCCCCTGCAAAACTTCAGTAGTAGAAAATACCCTACTGACAAGGTAAAATCTAGAACTCTTTATGAAGAGTAAAATTTAAAAAGCTCAAACTGTGTATGTTCTGTAAAGCAGTGCACATCACCTGACTTAATTACACTGGTAGTTTCTGAAAGATTGGTCTTCTCTGGAGGTTGTTCAAATGGACTAAATAATCTCTTGAGAAGACAGTATCTTTAATTTTAACAAATTATATAACCTGTTCAAACATAACCATTGTTGCTTTGTAGGAAGGGTTTATTAAGAGAAATTGGGGGGTATTAAGAGAAATACGGAAATAAGAGAAATAAGGAAATGACGTTGTACTTTCCAGCCACTGCCTGCATGTAGGAAAGGGAGCCATATGGATGACTTCGCAGAAATCATGCAGAAATTACATAGTTTTGTCAAACTTGTCCCATAAGCTAAAGAAAACAAGCAGGAAGCTCTATATACATAAAGTCTGCTTCCTGTTTTGCTTTGTCCGTCAGGCTGTCTGTGCTTTCCTGGTGCATTCTCTCACAATCAGTTATTGGGGAAACTCCTGATCTTACCCAGTGCCTACTGAAATGTGAACTCTTTTGGTTCTGAATCAGCCTCAGGGAGCAGCAGGCTTACCAAGCGACAGATGATGGCATGTGTCCTGATTGTATTGCCATTTCTGTCCCTTAGGAAAACAGATTTCTGTTCTGTCCTTCCAAAAACCTTTTCTGTTGTAGCAGGTTGATGCTAAGATTGGTGCGTCCCCAGTTAAACTTAAGTGTTTTCACCACTTAAATATGCCTACTGATAGCTTTCAGAATTTAAGTATTCATGTTCTAGGGACCTCAGTACTGCACAGTATTAAACTGGGAAAAAAATATTACCTGATACCATTATGTGCACTTTAAGTGTACTTCAGTGTCTGTTTGAACTTAAACAACTTGCTTGCCTTGAAGTGCCAGCGCATAACGTGAGGAAAGTTTTTATTTCTTCCCCTCTTAAGATTTTAATACAAATCTGTACAGGTGACTTTGGGAGTCATATCCTCTATAAATTATTCTACTTCCCATTTTCCCAGATAGTACTATGTAAACACACATGCTTTTTTTTTTTTTTTTTTTTAAATATTCTGATTGTTTTAAACACCGTTTTCTTGACAATTTTTTGAGAGTCCACTAACATTTGGTATTCTCTTCGAAGTTGGCTATTGTTAACGAGAGAATAAAAATTGCTTGTCATAACCACATCTTAGTAGTTTGAAGTTTGCTTGAAATATTTGTTGCTCTGGCTGAGTGCATGGTTGAGGTTGGAAAAGACCTTTAAGATCATCAAGTCCAACCGTTAACCCAACACTGCCAAGTCCACCAGTAAACCACGTCCCTGAGCACCACATCCACACGTCTCAAATGCCTCCAGGGGTAGTGACTCCACCACTTTCCTGGGCAGCCCTTCCATTGCCTGACAACCTTTTCAGTGAAGAAATTTTTCCTAATATTCAATCTAAACCTCCATGGGCACAACTTGAGGCTGTTTCCTCCTGTCCTGTCACTTGTCACTTGGGAGAAGAGACCAACCCCCACCTCTCGGCCCCCTCCTGTTAGGCAGCTGTAGAGAGCGATGAGGTCTCCCCTGAGCCTCCTCTTCTCCAGGCTGAACATCCCCAGTTCCCTCAGCTGCTCCTCACAGGACTTGTGCTCCAGACCATTCCCCAGCTCCGTTGCCCTTCCCTGGACACACTCCAGCACCTCAGTGTACTTCTTGCAGTGAGAGGCCCAAAACTGAACAGAATATTTGAGGTGCAGCCACTTCCTTCTTCCTCCATGCTGCAGCCTCTTGCAGTGTTCCAGAAGAGGACAAAGCACCACTGCCCTACACCCCTGAGAATGTTTCCTACATGCAGAGTTCTGGTTAACAAATATCTAAGGATATGTTTACTGGACAGGTCCAAGAGGAAGATGACCTTCAAAGAACTGATACTTTGCCAAAGCCTCTGCAAGCACATCTTTTTCCATTTCTGTAACATTGAGCTTATGTCTCAAGTGTTTCTCCTTGGGATGTTTTTCTGGAATGTTGAGGAAAAGATAATTGGGTAGAGAGGACTTTTATATTTACGTAACTTTTCTAATTTTCATCTGGTTTTAGGTCTATGGACCTGGAACTCAGACGAGAGCTTTTCAGTATGTGAGGTAAGTCTGGTTCGTACTGATACTTCACTTGCTGGTTCTTTGAGCCTGGCCAGCTTGCTATGCATATGCATTTTAGTCAAAGAAATTATGTCCATCCTTAGGCCAGCTTTAGCACCAGAAGAGAGATGCTGAAGTTTTTAAAAGTACAAAAAACCCCAAAACGTTAGTTGGTTTAGAACTTCGAGTTGCAGTGTGTGTTCTTACCTTCAAGGGACAGCGAGGAAGGGCTGGGTAAGTTTTGAGTGCTGAGCAGTCTCAGTCCGTGCATTGCAGTGCAGTGCTGCCACCCTGTGTCTGTGGCCTGTCTGTCCTACACGTGCCCTTGTCCCCTTCTGGGGAAAGGAACCAGTTGAGGGAGTATTGCTGTAGCGATTATTTGCACTGTAAGCAAGGCCAGGATGTATCTTCACTACGAAAAAGTGAATCTGTTCCTCAGAATCTTTTGCTCAGTCACGTGAGCTGATCCAGGCTTTTGGGTTGTTTTAGTCATTTTCCACTTGGAAATGTTTTTTCCCTCCGCTGAAAGTAATAACAGCGGTGATAAACACTACAGGAAACCCCACCACTTCGAAGTAGCTTCTCCTTTCCTGACTATAAGTCATTATGAGAGGGAATTGGATTTGTATGTCCAGGGGCAAGCTGCTGAGTTTGCTGCTGGTACTACAGAATAACTTTGGGTTATTGCATTGAAGGGGAGGTAACACTAAAATACCTTTTTGAAACAAACGTGGTTTAAGAATTTCTGACATCAAGAAGACAATTGAAACAACAAACTGCAAAGCATGTGATGGTGCCATGTGCCTCTATATTACAGCTTCCTCTGTTCTGTGTTGGAAATGGGCCTCTAAATATGTTTGGGTACTGGAGGGAAGAGGAAGTATTAATTGGGTTTTAGTAACTTTGTATTTTTTAATAGTCTTTCATATGCCCAGATGAGCTATAGCCAGTGTATCCCAAAGATACTCACCCTTTCAGGCTAACCTCCGGTTCAGCGTATCTTAAAACAGGATCTGTGGAACAGCTGAGAAAACATGCGCCCGTTGAAGTACACACTGTAAATCTGATTTCAGCATTCCTCAGATGCCTCATCCGCTTTACGGGAGTTCTGAGGAGGCAGGTCTCTTTTTAGACAAGAATGTTATGTATAGGGAAGTGGAAAGTGCCTCAATCTGTTCTTCCCTTTTTACAGTGATCTTGTGAACGGGTTGGTGGCGTTGATGAACAGCAATGTCAGCAGTCCTGTCAACTTGGTGAGTACGAGAGCTCCACTTTACTCTGGATACTGTGCAGTGGCCAACATCACTGTTTCCTCCTCGTCACTGATGCTGACTTGTACAAGAAATAAATATAGCAAAAAAGTTCATTCCATTATGAATAATGCATTCTTCCGTGTATTTTCTGTGTAAATAAGAAGATTAAGCCCCTAGATGTTGAGAACTTGTAGTTCCGAGAACAGGATGAATTTTCTGGAGTTTTTAATTTGTTTTTTGCCAGAAGATTTATGTGAATAAGATAAGGAAAAAAGCCACGAACAAAATATGAGCAGGGACACACACACAAAGTGTACCAAGGAAATTACTGAAGTCTAGTTTTAATGAAAAAAAAAAAAAAAAAGCATTGAAGGAATACTTAGCTCTAAATAATTAGAAATCACTTCATACTAGTCTTGACTAGAGGAAAATGAGATAGTAATTGATTGTATAATTTTCTAACATTGATTTTCTAATAAGATTTTCGTTGTGTTCTATTTGTTGTCACCTTATTTTGAGAAATGGATATAAGAATAGAAAAAGGATATATATTCCAGGTCATTTCTGTGTATGCCAACTTCTGCCAAATCAGATACAAAACTGCAAAGCAGTTGTTCACTAGATTTTCCTTTTTTACTGTGGCCAAGAATTCATTTCTATGTTTCTATCCAAATGCTGTTATTTTTAAACCCCATCACATGTTTTGTTTCCAGAAAATTCAGAGTTTAAATCTATATGTACCTAAATGCTCAGCTTTACATCAAACGAGATGTAGTAGAGTTTTGCAACAAGGAGAGCTAGGGATGGAGGGAATTGAGTCTGATGAAGGTGAGCTAATGCTAACTGGGGGATTTCAGCAGTTCGTTCTGAAATGTTGATGAGGAGTTCACATGCAAGTTCGTTGTGGAAGACTTCAAGGGAATATTGTATAGGAGAGAAAGTAGCCCTTATCCATATTGATATGTAAGCTGTAATAAATGCAGAAGCAATTGTTTGCAGCTAAATTAGTTTGGTTTCGTAACTTTGGATGAATTGAGAATTTAGCATAATTCTTCATTCTATCATCCGTCCTCAACTCAGCAAAGTCCTTGAATCCAGATTTCAAACATGGTGTGGTGGTGTGGGCTGCTGAGTGGCATATGCCTTTACTGTGCTGGAGGTGCATTTGCCTATTCTTTACAAGCTGATTTTTTTGGGCACCCCCCTATGTTACACTGAAGTACCAAGGCAAACATAACAGAGGGCAACTTTCCTGATGGCTATGCAGCTTGTCAAAGTTAAACTTTTTTCATCAAGTAGGAGTATAAGGCATAATATTTAGCTTTCTCAGTTTAACATGACCCTGTTGGAATCGTCTGATGTCAAAAAGCTAGCGTGTCATAAGGTGTTTAATTGTTACTGTAACGAATATCCCTTCTATTTCTAGGGAAACCCAGAAGAGCACACTATCCTAGAATTTGCCCAGTTAATTAAAAAACTTGTTGGTGAGTATGATAAGTAATTCTTAGTAAAGCTTATGAAGTACTTATTGTCAGTAGATGATTACTACTTGATTAGTGTGTGTAATATGTGGATAATTTAATTGGTCTTTGGATTTCTTAATAACTTTCTCAAAGGCATTTAATTGTACCCTGATTGTATAATTACATATTAATAAAATAATCCAAATCCTCTCAATTATATGTAAAATATTGCATGAACAGTAGAATGCACTCTTTCTGTGTATCTGTGCAATCTATACCCATTGTTTTTTATAATGTTTATGCATTTATTTTAGCTTTGTTTTGGCACGAGGACAGTGTGTAAATGAAATGTAAACCACACAAATGAAAATGTCTTGCATAACAACTTAGCTGAAATACAGATACCTCAGCAAGGTGGTTCTTCACAATTATGCAGGCTGTTCTCCTTCAACTGCCATTAAAAGCCTCGTGCTGTGGTGACGGTCTTTTTGCTTTTCACTGATCTACCTGTGACTCTTGCAAGGGCTGTCAGCACCTCCCTTGCATGTGGCTGGGAAGAAAACGCTCTGGCTTTCTCTTCATTCTTGCTCTGATACCTGTAGCAAGTCAGAGCTCTCAAGAATTGGAAGCGAAGGGCTGTGCTTGGTCTTGTAGTGTGGCTTCCTAATGGGATCATAGATTAATAGAATGGTTTGGATTGGAAGGGACATTAAAGACCATCCAGTTCCAACCCCCCTGCCATGGGCAGGGACACCTTCCTCTAAACCAGGTTGCTCAAAGCCTTGTCCAGCCTGGCCTTGAAGACAGCCAGGGATGGGGCATCCACATACTGGTGCCGTTAGCCAAGGGATTTTAGTCTGTACATTCCAGCAGTGCTTCTGAGGGACCTGAAAAAGACAAATTCAAACGTAGTGTACAGAAACTGATGCTTGTGATGTTTCTAATAGAGGACTGTTGCCTCTGGAAAACATCTGTGAATGCACAGATCAGGGAAGGAAATTGAAAATCACAGCACCAAACTCATCAGACACATAGAATAACTGTTACCTCCATGTGTCTGTCTGTTCACAAACAACTTGATCTGTTTCAGTCTGCTTGGAGAGGCGGTTTAGTTCTACATCCATAAAATCCCACAGTAACATGGCATGTAAGCATCTGTTTGACAGGTTTGGTTAGAGAAATTGTCTTGTGTATTGTCATGAGGAAAGGCAAGTACTACATTGGCTGTTTAAATCAGACTGGAGAGTATGAGCATGGAGGAAGTGGAGTCCTTTTACAATGCAGAAGTGCTAACAGAATCACAGAGTGGTCGAGGCTGGCGGGCATCTCTGCAAGTCATCTGGTCCAACCCTTCTGCTCAGACAGGGCCACCCACAGCTGGCAGTAGCCCAGGACCACGTCCAGATGGCTTCTGAATAACTCCAGGGATGGGGACTCCACAACCTCTCTGGGTGAGCTGTGCCAGGGCTGGGTCACCTGCACAGGGAAAAAGTCTTTCCTGATGTTCAGAGGGAACCTCCTGTGTTTCAGTTTGGTCCTCGCACTGGGCATCGCTGAAAAACGCCTTGCTCCATCTTCTTCACATCCTGCCTTCAAGTATTTATACACATGGATGAGAGCCCCCTGAGCCTTCTCTTCTCCAGCCAGAACTGTCCCTGCTCTCTCAGCCTGTCCTCTTGGGAGAGATGGTCCAGTCCCTTAGTCGTCTCAGTGGCCATTCACTGTGCTCTCTCCAGTGTGCCCATGTCTCTCTTGTACTGGGTAGCCCAGGACTGGACCCAGCACTCCAGGCATGGCCTCACCAATGCTGAGTAGAGGGGAAAGATCATCTCCCTCGACCTGCTGGCAGCACATCTCCTGCCACAGACCAGGATACAGTTTGCTTTCTTTGTGGCAAGGGAATATTGCTGGCTCACATTGCACTTGGTGTCCAGCAGGACCCCCAGGTCCCTTCCTGCCAAGCTGCTTTCCAGCTGGGTTACCCCCAGCACATACAGGTGCCTGAGGTTTTTCCTCCCCGGATGTAGGACTTCACACTTTTTGTTGAACTTTATGAGATTCTAGTCAGCCCTTTTCTCCAGCCTTCTTTCTCGAGTTCCCTCTGGATGGCAGCACAGCCCTCTGGTGTATCGAAAACTCGGTATTGACTCCTTGGGGTACACCACTGGTTACCGGCCTCCAACTAGACTTGGTGTCACTGATCACCACGCTTTGGGCCTGGTCACGCAAGCCAGGTTTCGATCCCTCTCACTGCTTATCCACCTCTCAGTAAGGATGTTACAGGTGACAGTGTGAAAAGCCTGACTGAACTCAAGGTAGATGATACCCGCTGCTCTGAGGGTATCTCAGAGGCTACTGAGGCAGTCATTCTGTCGTGGAAGGTTCTTAGAGTGGTCAGGCAGAACTTCCTTTTTGTGAATCCATGCTGAAGGCTTTGTGAAACGATTTGTGAAATGCTTTGTGAATCCATGTTGCTGTGGGACAACTGGTTCACCCAGCTGGGGCAGGCAGCGTAGCTGTGTCCATGGCAAGCATTTCAGTGGTAGCATTGTGAAGCAGAAAGCTGCAGAGAGACTTGATGCTCCAGTAGGTAGGAAGGGTGTAAATGCAAAGCAGAGTGAATTGCAGGTGATAATGCACGGTCTCTTGTTTAACAGGAAGTGGGAGTGAAATCCAGTTTCTCTCAGAAGCACAGGATGACCCTCAGAAACGAAAACCCGACATCAGAAAAGCCAAGTTATTGCTTGGCTGGGAACCAGTGGTATGTACAGCTGTATTACTGTGGTTGTGTGCAAAGACACAGGGAGGCAGAGGGGAATGGAGGAGGACCGCCTGAGAACGATAACATTTCAGTTATCAGAATAGCTGCTTAACACAATCTACAGGACTGTTGTTTAAAAGGCTGCCTGTTGTATGTTGCCCTAGCTCCCAATTCAAGAACGTCCGGGTAAGACTGGCTTGTGCCATGCAGAAGAGCGTATTAGCATTAGCATGTGTAAGAGGCTTAAGTAGGAAAAAAGACCCAAACCAGCCAAAAACATTTTTGGCATAGGCATTTTAACTTTTTCAAATGCATATTATGAAATATCTACATTTCTGATGAATCCTTTGAAAAACATGGTACATAGTTATGGGAGTTAATGAGTTTGCTGTTGCTGCAATCCTTGTTCCTGTTTTGCTGCGATAAAATGCATTATGGAAGGAAAAAATTGAGTTTATTAAAATATTTTCAGAAAATCTTTGGAGTAAGACTATTTTTAGGATGATCTGCAATATCATTATAACCAAAGAATTTGTTTGGATTAATAAGGAGAAATATGGATACCAGAGAAATGGTCTGGTTTTCAGAGGTTGTTTAAAGGGAAGTATGTGAAACTCAGGCAAAGCAGAAGCTAAAGAGAGAGAGATGGCACATTTTGATTTTTTTATTCTGGTGGACTGAAGTAAACCAGAATAAGAAGCCCTTATTTTGGACTATGGGTATCGTACATAGAGATGTTCAGAGCTTGTTCTGTGTGTTGATAAGCTTGAAATGTGTTCAGGATTAGTCTAACGTCTCACCACCCACATTAATGTCTGCCTACCTCTAAAGCTTTGTTACCAGCCATCTGAGGTGATGTCAAGATGGTGGTGGTTCTGCACAGCTAATATGCAAGAAATGCAAAGTGCCTGTGGTTGCTGTTTTTCCCTTTCTCAACCTTTTGGGGGCAGTTAACTGTGCGAGTGTATAACAAGGTATAGCTGATGATAGGAACTGGTTGGCTTGGGAGGGAAGGTCTACTTAATCCCCAGAAAGGGTAGAATCATAGAATCACAGGACAGTTTGGGCTGGAAGGGACCTTAAAGACCATCTAGTTCCAACCTCCCTGCCATGGGCAGGGACACCTTCCACTAGATCAAGTTGCTCAAAGCCTCATCCAGCCTGGCCTTGAAGACAGCCAGGGGTGGTAGGACTTCGTTAGCCAGCTCCCCATTCTACACAGTGGTTTTTAGGATTTTTTTTTTTTTTTAGACTTACTGACAAAAGTCTTTCCAGGAAACATGGGAACCTATCTACTAAATGTATGCTTATTCATAGAAAAAGGTAGCTCCAAACCCTTCTGAAGGGATTCACAGAGGCACCGGATATTAATAGATTATGCCTGAAAGCATAAGGACAATGGAAAGTGTTACAGTCACAAAAAGTTTATAACAGTTAACTTTCATACTTCTGACCATCTGTGTTTGACCCGGTCAGTACCAAAACTTACTGTGAAGTAGCAGTACAATGTTGGTACCTCAAGGCAAGTCGGTTTTGTGCTGCTATTTTATCCTTTGATGATCAGAGGACATCAGGAAGCATGTCAGAGCATATGATTCCTGAGAGAAGTGGGTAGTGCTGCTGTTGTTCCTGTCTACAAAGCATTATATTTAGCTACAGGCTTAGAGTATGAAGAATTACAATTATTTGTACAGGATTTAAAAATAACAAAAGAGATACTGGGTGATAATTTGTATCCTTTTTTCTGTATATCAGTAAAGCACTGAAGAAAAAAAGCTAAAAAAAAAGGAAAAATCCCACCACCTTTATACCTTTCTGTGGTGTAGGCCATTCTCTGAGATTCTGCAAAAGAGGATCTTTAATCATTAAAAACAGAAGGGGCTTAGATTTCTGTGTGCTTATCTCTTTCAGCGTATTATGAATTTGAAGTAGAATTACCTACGCCTGTTTCGACACTAAACAGACCAGCCATAACGAGCTGCTGAAATTTAAATTTGTTGGCTTTTTTGACTTGCTAGGTCAGAAAATGACCCTGGTGTGTAAAAACGAACATGCATTAGCAGTGCAGAGACGTAACCAGTGTGTGGTGCTGTTAGTGCTTGTATCGGCTAAGAACGAGCCTTCTTCGCAGTCTGTTGATCTCTCTATTCAAAAAAAGTTAACCGTTGTGAGAGGGGCTGATGTGAACTTAGAGTGATATGATTCTCTCCTCACTTTTGGGAACAGGTTCCGTTGGAAGAAGGTTTGAATAAAGCAATTCATTACTTCCGTAAAGAACTCGAGTATCAGGCGAACAATCAGTATATTCCCAAACCAAAACCTGCAAGGATGAAAAAAGGAAGAACAAGACATAACTGAAGACTAATAGTTGGACAGGAAATTCCCTGCTTGACATTTGACGGATGTAATTTTTTTTTCTTGTTGTTTTTTGGTTTTGTTTTTTTTTGAGAGAGAGAGAGACTTTGAAACAGGTATCATGAAGAACAAACTGGAATTTCGTTCAGAAGCTTGCTTTAAAGAAGTGGATGTGCCTAAAAATAACAAAGAGATATTCCCCTTCCCCTGCAAATCTTGCCTTGCACTTTTTAAATCTGTCTTTTTATGTAAAATAGAGTAGAAGCATCTTTTAGTATCTTCAAGTTTTATAACTTGCTGTGTGATCATTTTGTTGCAACTGTCCTTGACAGTTTTATTTACTGGTTTCTTTGTGAAGCTGAAGATAAACACAAACAGGATGAAAAATGCCAATTTATTTATAAAATGGGTACTATAAAATATGAGATGTTCTACTATGCATAAGAAATAAGCTAGTGGTATTGTCAGGTGAGAGACGCTGACATCTAAGTATAGGAGTATAAAAGAATTCTGTATGAGAGCTTTATGTATTCTTTAAAGGAGAGATTTTTTCAAAGGTTTAGTTTTAGTTGTACACTTAAATTGAGGTATTTTCATTGATTACCATGGATAAGGATATTTTGAATCACTACTGTGTTGTGCGTACTCTGGGAATAAAGTTAATGTATTATTGGTTACAGTGGTCGAATATGCTATTTTAATAAAATATTGAAACTTCTATTTACAAGTTTCAGGGTTTCCCTGGGGGCACTTCTCCGTCATTGCACCTCTGGGCATTTATTGTGTATTCATTAGAAAGTAACAGTCTGTAAATAATTGGCTCAGAGTTAATAACGTTGGTCTTTTGTTGCTTGTCTTTTCACAGATCTGTAGGAAGGGCTGCAGGATGTCTTTTGAGAGTGTATCGGACAAAACCGTCATGCTTTATACCAGTTCAGGTAGTTGATTGTGATGCAGGAGTGTAAGAGTTTCTTTAAACCACAGAGTCTATCTTCAACCTCCCTAACTGAGGGAATGTTTCTGTTTTAAGCAGTTATTGAATTGCCAGTGAATGCTTTCAGCTTTGATAACTATGCCTGTCATCTTAACTAAAAAAAAACCCCACCCAAACAAACAAAAAATACAGTTCCCCTTATTTCTAGTACCTAAGACTGAGTACCTAGGAGGGGGTGAGGGTTGGCAGAGAGTTTTTAAAAGGCATTTTGGCTCAGTTCCACTCAGACTTTGAAATTCCTAAATCTCATCGAGCAAAGTGACTTGACTTTATCTCATTAAAGCTTGATATTTCATTAGCTTTTGAGTATCTCTAGGGTGATGGTCAAAGTGGGAGTTACCCATAGCAATGACTTGATGCCCGGACACAGGGAGGACTCTGGGAGCAGGGTGGTGTTCTGGCCCCTGGTCTGAGTATGCCATCTGCCAGAGCCGTGCAAGGCTTGGAGTCTCATCCTGTCTGTCTGGTGAAGTTCCTGAGGACTCCAGCAGTGACAGGGCTGCTGTGCACACTCTGTGCCATGTCTGGACCCAGTCCTTTTAGGACAAAGCAGTTTCTTCCCCTGCTCACGTGAGCAGGTTTTTGTCCGGTGGAAACCTGCCATGCAGCGAAGATGGGGAGCCAGGGAGGATTTTCCTGTCTGGGCTCAGAGGTAGAATTTGGGTATTACACATTGCCTCCATCACAGAACGGTTTGGGTTGGGCGGGACCTTAAAGATCATCTAATTCCAACCCCCCTGCCATGGGCAGGGACACCTTCCACTAGACCAGGTTGCTCAAAGCCTCATCCAGCCTGGCCTTGAACACTTCCAGGGATGGGCATTTCACAGCTGAGCAGCTTGAGGTCTGCTTTTTGTTTGAAGCCTTCTTCTAGGTACCTTGATCTGACCATTTATTCCATATTAAGCTGCCTGAAAAGTACAGCATGGTGTGTGTGCTCCAGATGGGCCTGCAGCCTTTCACTGCTGGTCACTCCCTGTTACTTAGCACCACAGCTAGATGTGTGTGACAGCAGCGCCCCCTTCTTCAGTAGTTCTGCAGGGAGAACTGTTCAACAGCTCCCAGCATGGTGGTTTTAACCCTTAAACTCGAGATTATATTTCGGGGAAGGTGCTCTTTCTCCTTCTATTTCACTCCTCATGCAAATCGTGCCGTTGGATGCCAAAGAGGGGATGCGCAAGGGTGCAACCATAGTCCAGCCTTTAGAGCAGCCGTTGAAAATTGATGGGAGCCGTGGGGGCCAGCTGTTACTTCCAGGACTGTTTTTCATTTAACCAGTGACTTCAGCGCTGATTTCACAAACTGTACTGGAACAAGCATGTTTCTGGAGAGTAGCACAAAATGTGCGTTTTCCAAAAAAAAAAAAGCCCGTGGGAATTCCGACCGTTTGGATACTACAGACATGAGGTTAAAAGCTTTTTTAGGTTACTTCATGGCCTGCTCTCCTTGATAAAAGGAGCAAATCGGAGAGATGGCAAATGGCTGGTACCAACACAGCCCATCTGTGAGCATGTGGCGTGCCTCCCACTGGGCCTGAATGACAGACTGTATTGATTTGCTGCTTCCTTTGTACCGTTTCTGGCTTTTGTTTCGGAGGTGCCTGGTTCGGTCCCTGTATTCTTGCTAGATAGTGTCGTCGAGAAACAGCAGCTGAGGCAGCTGTTGCCCTTTGTGTTTGAAACTGGTGACTGGCCTTCCAGCTGATTGGAAAGGCGTGATTTGTGGATGTTCAATCAGAGTCTGCTGGTGCTTAGGACTGAGAGTCTGGAATATTTTGAAGTTTGGTCAGGCCTGAACTGAGTCTTGGAGAAGGCAGATGAGTGCTTGCCTGTTGGTGCTCCCTGCTGCATCTGAGGTTACGCATCTTGGAAGGAGAAAGAAGGCATTGAGCTTTCAGGGAACCACAGGTGAGAAACAGCTGCTGTCTCTCAAGAAGAGCTGCTTCTGATGGAGGGCAGTGGAATACAGCATTGAAAGCTTGGGAATGTAGGACTCATGAGGAAATGAAGCTGAGCCATGTTCTCATTCCCATGCCTGACCACAACATACTGCCTTTCCTTCTTTTTTTCAGGAAATTTGAGAACTGGGATTTTCTGTCACCTGGTCAGGCAGACGAGGTAAAACTGACATGACCCAGGGGTGAGATGCCTGTTTAGTCACAGTGATCCACACAACAGGGCAGCTCAACCGGCGTGAGATGCAAGTTCTCTCTCGGTAGGGAATACGCAACGAAGCAGAGGCCTGTGGTGAACTGGCCAGCTTGGTGCTAGAGAGCGAGATCAGCCTTCTAGAGGAGGGGTGTGCAAGGCACCCAATGCTGTGTATTCCTTGAACATCTCGATGAGGAACGCTCTTGCTGCTGAAAGTTATCACAGTGTGAGGCCCACAGTTGGATTTTTTTTTTTTTTAATAGCTTCATTTCTGTATGTAGGCTGTTGGGAAGCTCTGCAAACCACATTGCTGATCTGCAGACGAGCTACAGTGAGGCTTGCAGACCTAATTTATTTGTAGTTCCATGAATGTAGAGAGAAGCCTCATGTCTATCTTTAGGTTAGATTTTTTTGCTGTGTGGGGAAATCATAATCTGACAGTCTTCCTGAGTTTAGAGCGTTTGCAGCTTCTGTTAACCTATATAGATCGACTCCGGCGGGTTTAATAGCCAGTGAGCTCACCACCCTCTGGGCATTTATGAATGCCTCTCTGTCATCTCTTTTTTTTCAAGAAACTTTTAAAAATGTAATGTATATAAAAAACCTTTCCCTTCTGTCAGATAGGGTTGGAATTGAGTTTCAAAGTTGAGAGAAAGAGGCAAAGGAGGAGCAGGAAGACACACACAGTTGCATAAATCCATTAGCGCTGGAGAAGAGGCTACAGAGGGCAAAACGGGGCTTTGATTAGTGTGATGGATTGAGCTAGTCCCCAGGCTTTTATTATTATTGAGTTTAATGCTCCTTGAGGCCACAGAATCCTTGGAGGTTGTTAGAGGGTAACCAGAGAGGACCTGTCCACAGGAAGAAGATGCTCTGTTGCAGCAAGGGAACTGTGTACTCACCATTGCTAGCCCTAACATCCATACATTCTCCCCCTGCCGTCGGGGGGAATGTAGGCACCGCAAATCCGTAGTTGCTCTGTTGTGAACGTTTCCCTGCACTTGGATCACAGGTGGTTGGAGAAGGGAATGCCTTATGTGTGGCACTGACTCCCTGATGCTGCCGGGAACAGCAGCAATAGCTCTGGACAAAAACAGGGCTCCTTTTGTGTGGCAGGAGATTCCTGAATGCGATTCTGTATTAACAGGGAGGTTTTTCTGAAATAACAATTCATATTTCTGTCAAAAACCGAACTCTGGTCCTCTTCCTTTTCCCAGTCCCTTCCCTTCTCTCACGTGGCTATTCCGTAACAGCAAACATGGCAACAACTTCTTGTTCCCCTTGTTTTGTTGCCATTTACAGGCTGGAACAAGCAACAGCTGGTTCATTCTTGCTACGTTTTGCCTAGTTTCTGACCACCTCTTCAGCGAGGAGGTGGATCCTCGGAATGCCTTGGTCCATGCCGTGGCTGAAGCAGCTGGAAGGTCCAAAATGTGAAGTTAAGGGAACTGTGGGGTGACATTAAGTACTGCAATGTGGGCTCTGTCCACCCCACTGCAGAGAATGCTGTTTTGAGCAAGGCAGCCTACATCTTCCATCCAGGAAACACTCCTGGGGTAAAAGTGCTCCATCCCCAAAGTATTTGTGTTACAAGTAGGAACTTTGAGGGAATGAGGGCCTCAAAATAAAGAAGAAAAATAAATATTTATTTAAGACTGTTGTTGATGAAGACATTGGACCTGGAGAGGAGCATCTCTGTCTAGACTTGTGGGAGTATACCAGAGAGGCTGTGGGGGCACAGCAGTAGCACTTCCCTGCTTTGACACAGAAGGGTTGTCCTAGAGGTGTTGCCAGCAAAGGAGGCGGGACTGCCCCATCAGTCTGACTGACACTTGCCAGGCTGACACGCGCCAATGGGGGAGTGCGGCGGCATCCCGCCTGGAAACATGAAGCTGGGCCATGGCCAAGCCGTCCCCGTTTGGAGGGAGCCACAATGAGCAATGGCCACCGCCATGGATGATCTTTAAGGTCCCTTCCAACCCAAACCATTCTATGATTCTATGAACTTTGTTGATGTAGTGAATTTTGAAGCACCCCATGCATATCTGACAAGCACTTTTATTTTTTTAATACCTTGCTCCTTTCACCCAAATCTCCCTACAGGAATGCTTCCTTCTTTCACCTAAATCTTCCTCCTCTCACCCAAACCTGTGATGGCTCATACTGGCTTGCTGTCTTCGTAGCTTATTGCACATACTTCTGCGTCATTGCGACTGCTGCACTTCCAGGCCGGTGCACCTCTCTGCAAGAAGGAGGGTGCCCTCTCCTCAGTTTACTGCCTTGCGGTGGGATGACCCCAGGCAGCAGCCGGGTGCCCTCACAGCCGTTTGCTCCCCCTGCCCCAGCGGGACGGGGGAGAATAAGGAAAGCAGAAGTGAGCAAACTGCAGGGTTGAGATAAGGGCAGTTTAATAAGTGAAGGGAAGAAGGGAAAAAAGCCAGGTGATGCGAAGGCCTCTCACCATCTCCCCTAAAAAAGACCGATGCCCAGCCAGTCTCGGCAATAGCTGTCCTGGAAGACAAAACCCCCTACACCCTAGTTCCTCTTCCCCGCTTCTAGTGTTGAGCAAGTTGTTATCTGATCAGTTTGGGTCAGCTGTCCCACCTGTGTCCCCTCCCAGCCTCTCTCCCAGCCCCAGGGGCCTACATGCTGGGGGACAGCGTGGGCAATGGGTGGTCTTCGTGCTGTGTGAGCACTGTTCGACCACCGCAGCAACATCGGGGCGTTGTCAGGGGCAGCCTTGTACGTCTTGTAACGAAGAAAGGTAGCTCTCTCCCAGCCAGACCTCAGTACATGGTGGGAAACGTCAGCATGCAGCACAACGTAATGGAAAAGATTTTATTTTTTCTCTTGGAGAATCCAGAAGAGAGAGATCATAGAGTTGGTTGCAAGCCGGCAAGGCACAGAAGGCTGCTGGACTGAGCCGGCCTGCAGGAATGGACGTGGCTTACAAAGGCCTAGGGAGGGATGGTATTTATTTACAGCACTTTATTATTATTATTATTCCTTATTCAGCAGGTCTGAATTCCCAGTTGTTGTAAATTCTGGGAAGTGATGGAAATTATCAGCGTGGCTCAAACGCTGCCAAGTTGGTGGATTTTTTTGATAGGGCGCAAAATGGAAGTATTCTTCTAGGAATAGGTGTTTTCCAACTGTGCAAAAGAGTGTGTGTTTGACTAAGAATAAGATTATTCCATATTTGGAATAAAGGGCCTTCTGTCAAGGAAACACCATTTTAAACTGAATGAACTGGCAAGGATTCTGCTAAGAACAGTCCCACAAAAACCTAGGGGAAAGCTGAGGTTTTGGAGCGTGTTAGGCCAGCGCGTATCTGCGTGCAGAGGAGCGACTAATGCGTTTGTTCAATTTGGCTCCCTCGGCAAAGAGCTGCCTTACCTGGAAGCGTTCCTGTAGGGAGCGGGATAGTGCTGGGCTTCCTCTCCTGGACACCACTCCATCCCACAACGGGGGTATGCTGGATTCAGCAAGGAAATAGTGAACTCTCTCTACCATGGCTGCTAGGAAGCTGTCCCTGGATGCAGAGAGCAGCACTGATAAGTTCTGAGCTGGCACTGGGGAATGCCTGCACCAGATTCAAAGTCTTTCTCCGCTTCTGATCCTGCAGCTGCGTTCCCAGCTCTCACAGGGAACACAGACTTCCGACACCTGACCCAAACTGACCAAGGGAGTATTTCATTCCATAGTACATCATGCTGGGGGCAGAGGTGAGGAGAGGGTCCAGGAGACATTACTCTCTCCCTTACTCTCTCTGGTTCACTCCCGTACGCCTGCTAATCCTCACCCTGACTCCTGCGTTAGCTGCTTTGGAAATTTCTTGTAAGCTTTAGATGACAGACAGCTAAAGCATCCATGCTGTCTTCTCCCACTGCTGTACTTGGCCGTACGCATTTCATCTCTCTTCATCCCAGTCCTTCAGCTCCTCAAGTCACGGAGCCAGCCAGCCTTCCTCACCTGCCTCTTCCCAATCTCTACGCTCGTCAAGCTTCAGCAGTGCCTTCCCCCACCAAGCTCCCCCTGACAGCTGAAATCCCTCCCCTAGGCTCAGGTCCGTGCCAGGACTTTCTCTACAGTAACGAGAGAGAAGCAGCAACGCAGCTGAGGATGCTGTGGTAGAAACGTTGGTCCTATCTTTTATTAGCCTGTTTCCGGGTCCTTAACACACACAACCCCACCAACCAGCCCCTCTTTAACCCACCCTCCTTCGATGACAAATGCCCAGCCTCTGACACGTTTTGATGCTCAGCCTGGTGTGTACAGATGCCAGTTTGACACAGGGGCAGAGGCAACTTCATGGTAGGAAAATTATGTCTGGGGACTGTGTTGGATGCTGTGTGATACTAACTTCATTTTAAATAGCTGATTTTGCTGTTTTATGCCCTGTTTCGAGCCAGACTGAAAGCTGGCGGCTAACTGGAAATGACACAAAGGGGAGTATTCATCCAAGATAGCCTTTGGGTTATCGTGCCCGGGAGGGGTTGGGGCCACTCAGGTTAGATGCTGTGAGCCTCAGCAATTCCTTCTGAAGTCGGGTCCCTGCTCGGAGCCCTGTCCCTGGAGAGCCCTTTCCTTTCTCGGGCTTTGCACAGAGGTGAGCTCCTCAGCACCGAATTTAGCTTTTGTGAACATCTGTGCCCTTGCCCCAACAGGAACAGAGGGCTGAGCGCAATAGCTAGGGAAACAGCAGAGGAGGCCACAAGGCAGCGCTGCAGTGGAGAGGACGGGGTTTTTTTCCCTTTCCCCCAAGAATAATTGGATTTCTTTGTGGACACAAGCCTGAATCAGCAGGCACATCTGAAATATATTGGCTTATATTGTGTGTTCTATATGCCACACCGGATGATATAATGTAATTCTGCAATTGGTTGTAGGAAAGCAAATGAAAAAAGCCCCTTAAAAAGGAATCTGTAGTAATACAATTGGAATTAAACCTGCTGTTACAAACTCTACTAAACAATGGCAGCCTCTTTATTTTATCAAAAAAGCTTTATTTCTATAACACTTTATATGTAGTGTACTACTAAGTAATGATACTTAAAAAAAAGGTCGTTGCTTTCTTCAAAGCCTGGCGGTTCCTCCTCTCTTGCTGTCTTCCATGAGTAAGAGGAAAAGCAGGGCGATTCTGACCGAGGGAGGACTCGGCCTCACCCAGTGCAGCCCCACAGGCCCCAGCTATAGTAGGATAAATGGCATTAATAATCATCATAGTTGACCCCTGCTCCGTGCCTGAAGGTGTGCGGATTCCGTGGGCCGATCGGTGAATCTTCGTCGTAGTGGTGCTGATAGTATCCACCATAGTATTCGTTACGGGCTCGCCCTAAGCTTGTCCAGTAGGAGATGTCATCTTCGAATTTCTGCCGAGAAAAGAAAAGGCTTGTTTTCCAAGCCCGGAGCTTCACAGCAACGAGAGTGAAATGCAAGTGGTGCAAGAGGTCCCTTTTGTATCCCTTACAAATTCAGAATCTGTCAAAAGGACATTTTCAGAGCTGCTAAGGGGTTTTGTGACGTGTACCTCCCTTCTCTGTGGGATTATCGGGGCCCCAGGCGCAGGCAGTGCCTTGCCCAGCCCCACCTGAGACCCACACCCTCTACCCGTGTGAAGTGCTTAAACTGAAACACGCGCTGAGCACCTTTCATATTTCTATTACCTTCTCGGTGACAGACTATAAAGACGTTTTAACGTTTTGTACTTAAAAACCTAAAAGGTTTGGCTCTCCGCTGGCCCCACATCCCCAGGTCAGAGCGGGTGCACAGGCAGAAACGAATGTACAGCGCAGCCTCCTGGCTGTGGAAACGGGGCGAGCAGTTCAATCCTGCTGACAGCAGCAGGGGGAAAACAGCGTGCAAGGACGGCAAATGCTTTGCCAAGTCGAAGCCTTTCCATCGGAATGACCCTTTGGAAATGTTTTTTTGGCTGAGATTTGGGAAAAAAAAAAAAGGTTTGCAAAATACACAATGGGTAAGCATGGCCCAAGTCCTCTGCAGGAACAAACGGTTGTTTCATTGTTAAAACTGCGTCTTAATACTCCAGAAAACCTACTAAGTGGACTCATTGTGTCCCACAACAGGCCTCATTTCAGGTTTTGAAATGCACACAGGAAACTCGGAGGGGAATTCATCTCATCTGCATGGTTCCCTGTTACCTCCGAGTATTTGCCCCCCATCTTCAGTTTCTGATGCATAAACCCATTTTTCCTATTGCTGCTGGGAGGAGGGAGGGGGATATAGCTATGAAAAAGTAATTTTTGTCAGTGTAATGTCCAGGAGCGTTAAAAAAAACTTGGATCCTTCATCCTGTCGGTCCAGGCAAAGGATTATTTTTCTTAATTGTTCCAGCTCTGAAAATGAGGGCATTCATCTTCCAAGCAATCCGCGTAGCATGAAGGTCCAGCCTGCCTGTGCCAGCGCAATCTCATTAAACGTATTCATGCAGCCGACACAAGCCAAGAATTCAACATCTATAACTATTTTTACCCCTTATTAACGTAGAAATTACTCTACGCATGGGACTGCAAGGCATTTAGTGCGTTTTAACGTTTCTCGCCCGATTTCAGCATCTCTTTAGGGGAGCTTTGTGCAGAGCTGGGAACTCTTTGATTCCACCCCGGTGTTTTTACAGATTAACTGGTTTTAAGAAAAAAAAAAAAAAGAAGTATCCTTCCCATTTGGAAGGGGGTCAGGCTGCCCGTTATCAGCCGGCTTCCCTTGCGCGCTGGGAGCTGAGGCGCAGCTGCCGGCACTCGCCGTGGTCAGGGGCTGCCTGCGTCGCGGAGGCACGTGCCTGCGTCACCTACATCGGTGCCACAACACTGAGGGGTGCCAGTCACGACCGGCTGGGGGGCGGATTTCTCAGCGTGTTAAAAAGCGAATTGATAAGGTTGAGGCTGCCAAATTAATTTCCTGAAATACGATGGATTGCTTCGGGTTGGGCTGCCTATTCCTCAAAGCAAACTTTGGCTGGAATTTGTTAAGTTCAGGGCAAGAACTCCGTGCAAGACTTGAATGTCCTTTTTCTCTGTTAACAAAACAATGAGGAGAGCTCTAACAAACACAGAACTTCTATTTCTGTGCAATCTTTGCTACTTTACAAGAAGAAATCACAGCGCCTGTGAGCAGAAACAGAGCGGCTTCTCCCTGGGTGCCCCCCGTGGCTGCGCATCCACCCTCAGCCCTGAAGCCCCCCACCAGCTGCCGGAAGCCACTCACCGCCTCGTCAAAGCCCAGGTACAGGAACTGCTGGTACCACTGCTGCACGTCGGGCTGGCTTCTGTCCCACAGCTGGCGTCTCTGGCGTCGCAGGCTGCTTAGGAACTCCTTGGCCGCCGTTTCTTGCACTGACACCTCGGGCTTCGTGGCTACAGGGGCTGAAATTAATTTGCCGCCCCCCCTCAGCCCCAGCAGGTATGGCAGGAAAACTTTAGTCAGCCTGAAGCACGCTGCTTGCGGCAAGCGAGGAAATGCTTCTCGCCTCATGCCATCGCCTTGGTGCTCAGCAGCACGGTGCGTGTTGCAGCAGTAACGGTAATAAACCCAGGAATCGCCGGAGTAGTAGGATTTCCCTGCTACCCTCATTCACTTGGATTTTATAAAAGCTATTCTGAGCTCAAAGATACAAGCTAAGTAAGGAATTTAAATAAACAAACCCAAAATGAAAGAGCCCACGCGCACTGTGTTGTGCGTTGAGGAGACTGGACCGGGAGACTGGCCTCCGCGTGCTGCTGCTACAGGAACGGGACAGGAGAGGTGAAGTGGAAAAGCCTGAAGAAGCTGGAGCAACACTGCTAACTCCTTAGGGTGAAGGGAGGCGCACATAAAAAAGACAGATTTCCTGAATCTGATGTGTAAAAACATAGCTTTTAAGTGAGTGCTACTAAATGCCCTGGATGCCTGAAAATAAAAGCCCCTCGGGCTTGCACGGCACACCGCTCGGTGGACACAGGGGAACACCTTTGCCAGACCCAGACGTGCCCCTGGCTTGCCCCGTGCCCGACGGGCAGGCAGTTTGCTGCGGCCGCTCGGGGAATTCGTGCACCTCTGAAAGGTGAGGGGGCTGGCCAGCCCCCTGCCACCCTCGGCAATGACTCCCCCTTGCACTGGGCAACGCGGCAGGATGTTTGGTCTTCCTGCAAAAGAAGGAGCGTGTGCAGGAATAGGAGGAATGTCTTGGTTTCAGAGGGTTCATTGCAATGAGGGAGGGACTGGGAACGTGGGTGTGGAGGGAGATTTTTGGAGGATGCGAGGCAAGAGATTAGAGCAGGAGGGTAAGTAGGGTGGAGACGTGAAAAGCATTCATGCAGGCAACGCGGCAGGATGTTTGGTCTTCCTGCAAAAGAAGGAGCGTGTGCAGGAATAGGAGGAATGTCTTGGTTTCAGAGGGTTCATTGCAATGAGGGAGGGACTGGGAACGTGGGTGTGGAGGGAGATTTTTGGAGGATGCGAGGCAAGAGATTAGAGCAGGAGGGTAAGTAGGGTGGAGACGTGAAAAGCATTCATGCAGAGGCTGGGCAGACTCAGAGGAGGCGAAGGTAGACAGAAGTGTGGGGAAGAGCAGGCTGCCCTGCGGCGATGAGCTGGAAATGGATAACTCCACGTGCGCTTGAGCTGGGCGTTATTACTGGGGAGCAGGACAGCTGGACACACGCCACGTGAACGAGCCTCGCGCAAGGGACACTGCCTGAAGGGAACAGTGTTGCATACTGAGCCTGCTCGTGTCCGTGCACGGCTGGAAAGGGGGAGTTAGGCTGGAATTCGGGAGCTGCCTCTTCCCTCCACCATCAATTCCAGGCTTTGCAGTTCTTCCTGGTCTAGGCCACGTTGTCTGTACGCTCCAAAAGCCTTCCCTTGGATGGTCCCTCTCACCAGGGAAACTGAACAAACCAGTGGGCTGCCGCTGGGGCGCAGGGAGCGTGGTCACTCCTGCCTGCGTGCCAGCGTGGTGAGGTAGGGCCTACGTGCAAGGAAAACAGCCATGGATGGGGCACAAGTTTTAGGGCCGGCAAGAGGTGGGTGCTGCCAGGAAAACCCCAGTGAGGAGTTAGACAGGCCTACAGAAAGTGGGAGTCCCCCCTGTGAGGGGTGTAAATTCTTTGCCTCATCCATGGAGCAGGCTGAGGGGCGGCAACCAAAACTCCTGGGGTATTTCAGCCTGCCCCCCCATGTGCTGCTTGTCCCCGGCCAACTCCATTGCCATCCCCTTCCCTCAACCAGCAAGCTCTTCCATGCTTCTGCCTGCTGGGCCCTCGGCCATCATCTCTCCCATAGAGAGGGAGCAGTCTTCCAAGGAGGAAGCACACTAAGACAAAGGGAACAAGTCAAGGCATTGCAGGCAAGCCTGGTGTGCACATTTTCTCCTCTGCACCTGAGCCAGCAATATTTCTATGCGTTACGATTCCTTGGAAAAGCTTGTGACTTCCCAGAATAAACTGGATAAGCGCCACGTCTGCTACAGACATGCTGGAAAAGGTAGGGGCTGGATGCTGCACGGAACAAAACGCAGGCTGAGGCTGGGGTGAGCAGAACCTCCAGCCTTGCCAGCACCAAGTCCCAGATGGACGTGCAGGCACAGGCTCCACAGGGACAGCACCGTATGCACGGCACTGTATGCAGTATGGCCTGCAGCGAGAGCAGCTGTGTCTACCAGCTTTGAGCCGGGTGCCTGTACTCTGCTCCGAGCGCCCTCTTGGAGCTGGATATAGTGGCGACACATTGCCAGCTTGGACTTTGCCCAGAGGAGCTGTGGATGCCCCATCCCTGGAAGTGTTCAAGGCCAGGCTGGGTGAGGCTTTGAGCAACCTGGTCTAGTGCAAGGTGTCCCTGTCCATGGCAGGGGGGTTGGAACTAGATGGTCTTTAAGGTCCCTTCCAACCCAAACCATTCCATGACTGGCAGCAGCTGACTCAAAGGACAAAGCGCTTTGACATCTCTTTACTTACCTTCACGTTTCTGCAGCATCAGTTTAAGCTTATTTCCCCTTGAAACATCTAGGCAAGCAAAAACAGAATGCCTGTGTTTACCGAGATGGAAATAACAACCAAAACAAAAGATCCTATCTTGAAAAATACCGCAAGTATTTTTGTCCCAGCTCCAGACCACCAGACAAAACTCTGCAAGAAGTTTTCTCCCAGAGCCTCCCTTTGCCTCTGTTTTCCACGCTTGAACTCAACATATGCTATGGGGAAGCTTTTGATGCTCCAGCCTCCTCTCCCCAACTCTGCTTGGCATGGGGACCCCGAAACTGGCCTTCTTAGCCAATTAACTCACCGTATTTCGCAGCAGGAGGTCACAGCCGCTGCCAGCACCGTGACAGAGTGCCCAGGGCGGCATGATGGCCCCGGAGAGCCCTTGTCACCGAGCGAGGGGCTTGTGAACAACCGGGCTGCCTCAAGGTTTTCCCTTGCAGCCTGTCCCAAAGCACACCCAAGCTGTCGTCCTGCTCCAGCCCTTTCCCAGGAGGGATCCAGGGCTTTCGCGACGGCTGGGCAGCCAGCTTTGGCTGCTCCGAAATGCTTTATTCCCTCGAAAACGAGCTCTTTCTTTTATTCCCTCGAAAAAGATGCTCAACTTGCCTTGGAGCTGAGCTGTTTGGTCTTGGAGTGACCCAAACTGTTCACCCACACGGGATGCCAGGGGAAGGCTTTCAGCTGCTCCCCGGGATTTACCTTCCCTCTGACACCCCTCCCCGACCCCCTCGCACCGCGGGCCGGGTGCTCACTCACCAGGGGCTGTGCAGAGCAGCGGGAGAAGGAGGACGAGGAGGAGGAGGAG
>NW_010223718.1:1555-3009 GCF_000690775.1 Eurypyga helias | reverse complement strand
GTATAGCAGGGCACCACTATACGGGACTCACCATATAGCAGGCACCTCTATACGGGGCTCACCGTAAAACAAGGCACCTCTATACAGGGCTCACCGTACAACAGGGCACCTCTATACAGCATTTACCGTATAGAAGGACTCCCCTATACAGGGATAACCGTAGAACAGGGCAACTCTATACGGTATTTAACGTATAGCAGGGCTCTTCTATAATAGACTTACCGTATAGCAGGGCACCACTATACAGGCTTACCGTATAGCAGAGCACCTCTATACGGCACTTACCCTATAGCAGGGCACCTCTATACGGGGGTCACTGTATAGCAGGGCACCTCTATACGTGGGTCACCGTATAGAAGGGCACCTGTATACAGCGCTCACCGTATAGCAGGGCATCTCTATACCAGGCTCACCGTATAGAAGGGCAACTCTATACAGGAGGTCTCATCGCATTGCAGAGCACATATATACAGGTTGCACTATATAGCAGGGCACCTCTATATAGGACTCAATGTATAGCAGGACACATCTATACAGGGCTTACCGTATAGCAGGGCACCTTTATACAGGACTTACGTTATAGCACCTCACCTCTATACAGGAATTAACGTATAGCATGGCACCTCTATACAGGACTTTCCATATAGCAGGACACATCTATATGGGGCCCACCGTATAGCAGGGCATTTCTACATGGGACTTACCGTATAGCAGAGCATCTCTACATGGGACTTAACGTATAGAAGGACATTTCTATATGGGGCTCACCGTATAGCAGGGCACCTCTACACGGGGTTCACTGTATAGAAGGGTGTGGGAAACCTCGGCTGGTCCGAGGGATTGGAATGTAAGCTAACATTAACCTTGAGCAGATAACCGTGTACCCTTAAGGAGTCTGGAAAGTTCCGAGAAGAGCTGAGTAAACAAGAGCAAGGTACTGCCTCCGCAAGGAGAAGTAGTTTAACGAAGATGCAACAAAGAAGAGATCATCCTATCATGAACTGTTGGTCCTTTGAGTGAACCAATCATGTATGAACACACATTCTTAAGAAAGATATAAAACGGGCTTGTATAAACAATAAAGAGTCCATTTTGGCCTTTGGCTTTGGTGCACGATTCCGTGCGTGTCGCGTCCGTCTCAACAGCGACAGAAGGGCACCTGTATACAGCGCTCACCGTATATAACCTTATATCAGGCCCCCCCTAGCCAGGGCTTACCGCCTAGAAGGGCACGTCTATACAGGACTTACCATACAGCAGAGCTCCTCTATTGTGCACACCGTATACCAGGACACCTCTATACGGGACTCACAGTAGATCAGGACACCTCGATACTGGAGTTACCATATAGCAGGACAACCCTATACAGGACTTACCATATAGCAGGACACCCCTATACAAAACTTACCGTATAGCAGGGCACCTTTATACGGGGCTCACCGTATAGCATGGCA
>NW_010223718.1:0-951 GCF_000690775.1 Eurypyga helias | reverse complement strand
TATAGCAGGGCACCTCTATACAGGGCGCACCATATAGCAGGGCACCTCTATACAGGACTCAGCGTATAGCAGGGCACCTCTGTACAGGGCTCACCGCTTAGCAGGGCATCTCTATACATGGCTCACCGTATAGCAGGTCACACCTATACAGGATTTACCATATAAAAGGGCACCTCTATACAGGGCTCACCGTATAGCAAGGCACCTCTGTACAGGGCTCACCGTATAGCAGGACACCTCTATACAGGGCTTACCATATACCAGGGCTCCTCTATACAGGGCTCAGTGTATTGCAGGGCACCTCTATACAGGGCGCACCTTATAGCAGGGCACCTCTATACAGGGCGCACCATATAGCAGGGCACCTCTATACAGGACTCAGCGTATAGCAGGGCACCTCTGTACAGGGCTCACCGCTTAGCAGGGCATCTCTATACATGGCTCACCGTATAGCAGGTCACACCTATACAGGATTTACCATATAAAAGGGCACCTCTATACAGGGCTCACCGTATAGCAAGGCACCTCTGTACAGGGCTCACCGTATAGCAGGACACCTCTATACAGGGCTTACCATATACCAGGGCTCCTCTATACAGGGCTCAGTGTATTGCAGGGCACCTCTATACAGGGCGCACCTTATAGCAGGGCACCTCTATACAGGGCGCACCATATAGCAGGGCACCTCTATACAGGACTCAGCGTATAGCAGGGCACCTCTGTACAGGGCTCACCGCTTAGCAGGGCATCTCTATACATGGCTCACCGTATAGCAGGTCACACCTATACAGGATTTACCATATAAAAGGGCACCTCTATACAGGGCTCACCGTATAGCAAGGCACCTCTGTACAGGGCTCACCGTATAGCAGGACACCTCTATACAGGGCTTACCATATACCAGGGCTCCTCTATACAGGGCTCAGTGTATTGCAGGGCACCTCTATACAG
>NW_010223717.1:0-19337 GCF_000690775.1 Eurypyga helias | reverse complement strand
ATAGTGGGAGTGTATAAGTAAGAAAACAGCTAGATATGTTTTAACTTAAAAAAATTTAATTTTCATGTCTTTAAAAGATTAAGGTGTGGCTGGAAAGCTACTGGTTTTGTAACGAAATTATGTAGCAGTTCATATGGCTCTGTTGACTTCAGATCTGTGTATATTAGAACCAACAGCTTTTCAGTGATAGAATGCTCCATAAAGGCTTTCTAAGTCAGAAGTATTCCATATTTGTTTCCAGTTTTCATGGCAACAGGAAACTATCATGATATATTTATGTTTGCATGTGCCTGCATATATGTGCATATAGGGAAGTTAGAAATACAAGAACCCTGGGGAGATGCTGAATATGTCAGAGTGAAGAAGAGAGAGAGAGCCTGCCTGATAACTGTTGAAACAGTTCATTTTATTCCGAGCAGGCAGGCAGGAAAGGGAGTGCAACATAAGCAAGACATTTCATTTGTGGTTGAATCCACAGATGAGCTATTGTAGAAAGTATTCGCCAAAACATGCTTACATGAGAGACGGGGCACGTGGTACTGATTAGATTTAGTACCAGCAGGGCAGTTTTATTGCACAGAAACGTTAGAGTGTGAAAGCTGCAAATGTGTTTCCGTGTCGGAAGGCTGTCCCTTTATTGTTATGCTGGGAATTAATGGAGCTCTGCACCTTCTCAGAAAGTGCTCAGCACCTCTTAGCTTTGGGCAAGGCTATGTTGGAAAGATTCAAAGCTAGAGACAGTGTTTTCTTTTAATAGTCAAACATGCTGGAAAACAAAGGGGAAAACATGCTTCACATTCCACTGAAGTCAGTGGTTTCTGTCTCTTTTTGCACTTCAGATCACTTCCAGTCCCCTTTGGCAGGAAAGGAAGAGCCTGTGTTTGAGCCCGCATTGTCTGCTTTCACACATGGGTACTGAGCTCACACCTATCAGGCAGGGAGTGACCCACCCCTGGTGTCACTGTGCTGTTTCTGCTGTGTCCAGGCACTACACATCTTCTTGCCTGTTAGTTGATAGATTAGCAATAAAAAAAAAGAGATTATAAAGCCCTGTTTTTTAATCTGGTTCTCCTGGCCTGCCACTGATTTGATTTACACTCTCTTTATCTAGACGATAACAGAAGTTTCATCAGTGGAATGTTTGGCTGGATTTATTCAGATACATTAGATCTATAAAAACACGAGAAGGAAAAATGTTGAGCATTCATTTATCTGAAAATGTCAGTAATTAAATACGAGCTTGGGAAACACAACGCCCAGAGGTTGTAGAGTATTGTTATTCCCAGGGCATCTTCTGAGCCTTGATGTAACAACCATTCTGAAGACTGTTAGCGCCATTCTTTGGAATTACTTCTCTGCTAGATACAGGTTTACACAGCAAATCAAAATTATTTCAGAATCAGCTTAACCAAATTAAGGAGGTTTAGAAAATATGTTAGTATATGTTGGATTTAGTATATGTTGGCTTAAAACCTTTCAGCCTTTGTCTGTTTTCTGCATTTTACCTCCTCTCTTTTTTCTAGACTGTAAATCAGTGGAAGGTTAAATTTCCAGATCTAGACTTTGTTTCAGTGACTATTTTGCCAAATCAGGGAGAATAGGAACAGTGATAAAAATACAGTAATATAAACCGCAGAAGACTCTCCACTACGCATGTAATTATTTCTCCAGTGTCAGTAATTCCTGATTGGATTTGTATTGATGAATGGAAGAACCCCTAACTAATTTCACCTTTTAAAAGAATTCCTCTTTCAGATTTCCCTTTATCCTTAAGCTATTGCTCATGAGATCATTCTACAAGATAGACAGTACCAAAACAGCATTTCATATGTAATATTTTAGTTGTTTTCTAGGTGTTTGGTTTTACGTATGGTTTTAATTTGTTCATTTAACGGAAGTCAGGGTAAACATGAACATGTATGATTTAGCAAATAGGCAAGGTTGTAGTGTAAAAACACACAACTACTGTGCTTGCTAGAAGGAAGTGCTGGGGCCCTCCCAACATGAATTGTCAATGACTTTCCTTTTCAGCTGCCCTAAAGAACTCATTAAATGCCAAATTATTTCCCTAAACAATGAGTAGCACTGGTTCCTCTTTGGTCTATGTGCTTATTTATTAAGAATTACAACTTCCTTAATTGATACATAGATTCAAAGGAGAAGGAAATCCAACAGTGAAGCTATTTTTGAGTCAGTTGTAGTCAAGGAAAACATCAAAAATATTCTTTAATGATGAAAATACAATTTAGTGTTCAGGCCCCAAAATCTGAAAAGCAGTGATATGAACCTTTTCCAAATGTCCTCACATTTTACTTTACACGGAGGCTGAGGACATAGGAAATATCAGCCTGATGTGCCTGTTCCTTCTTAAAGGTCTAAAGGCTTTATAACGGGAGAGTCGAGTTACGACGTTTCCTCCACTTGAACGAAAGCACTGCTTGAACAGCATTATGGTAAGCAAAAGCACTTGTGTTTGTGATGAGGAGATACTTGAAAAAATATTATTTGCAAAAGATGGAGTGAAGATGGCATTACAAGAAGCATTTCAAAAGATAAAATATAGTAGATGTATTCTGAGAAAGCACAGAAACTCAGAAGTCTAAGAAGTTAAACAAAGAAAAACAGAGAAAAAGAAAACACAAAAAAGAGGACAACTTTCAAAATAGTTCTATTAAAATACTTGCTGTCAAAATGTACACCTGGAATATCTAAAGCAGAGCACATCCTGACAGTGTACAGCTTAAACTCATGTAGGGTTTGAAGGTGCAAAGCCGTTGTAAACTTAACCGGCCTGTCCCACACAGTGCTGACATCTTTATGTTCCACAGAAGCCAATGGGAACTGGAAGTTCTCAGTATTTTATGGAGTCAAACCCTTGAAAAGTCCAAGAGAAGTTATGTGTGCTGGGAAAAAAATAATAAAAAAAGAAACCATCTTGATAGATAGTGAGGCACAGTACTGTGATAAAAGGTGATGTGGTGCTGCCTCCTGAGCCCAGCTGAAGGTGGGGGGGAGGGCTTTGTCAGGGTTGGCCGTAGAGAGGGAGGAACAAATGCCGTGAAAAGCCTGTGGGACACACTGTCTGCAGTGTGAAAAGCTGAGCAAAGGCTGATGTGTAGCTCAGCATCACACGAATAAGGTGAATAAAATACATAGTGAATGCTGAGGTTTGTAACAGCTGGGACAGTGCCGGGGTCAGATAACAGAGAGCGGAGATTGTAGGATGGCTTCAGACCCAATCGGCTGCAGAAATCAGTGGCAACATTATTAATAGCGTGACATCCCATAATGAACTTAGTAACAACCCTGCTTGAGGTGCTTGTCATTTGGTAATACTTCTGGGGTTGTCAGGACTGACCCTTGCCGTGATCTTTTACAACCCAAACAGTACTGGCTGACAGGAACTGCTAAATGGTTGTACTGTCTTTAGCAGAACTTCTCTATATTCCACTGATGAATGTGCATTTGCTTATGGTGCAGAAAAGTTTATTAAAGGGCAAAATAACAAACAATGTGATTGTCAACATCATCATTTCATACTAGAGGTGTTTCTGGCCACACCTCTGTTTTCTCTGTCACACCAATTTCCAGGGTGTTGCTCTTGGGAAGTACAAAGACCGAGTGCTTTGCTCGCACAGTACAGAGTGCTCAGGACACTGGCAGTGTTTTGATTTGTATTGCACTACTTCTATAAGTACATTCAGTAAGTTTTGACGTATTTTCTCACAGAGCGTACGGCAGAATCCAGGCCTGGTTTTCATGAGCCTGCATTGCTAGTAGACAATAGCATATGGTAGATTCATCGACATGTTGTTCCATTTTCCTATACTAACCTTTTTGGGGAGGAAAAAATGAATAACCATTTGACACACACACAAAGAATGTTGGTCTGCAACCCAGGTCAGTGTAAGCCTACAAAGTTCCTCTTGGTTTTATTGCTGGGATTGTCGTTAAGAGAGTTCTGTGCCTGTTATCTGGTCAGATGAATTCTTTTTCTGTTATTTCAAGACATTCCAGTACATTAAGCTTAAAGTTGTCGTTGATGTGTATGCAGTTTATAAAGTAACGTTACCATTACCTCACCACTGCACTTTGCAATAAGATACCCTCCCTCCTAGCGTGCTGCCCCGCAGCATGACAATGTCATGTACTCCTCCCAGTGAGTCTCCCTCAGAGAAATCTGTGACTGTGGTTTTCATACTAATTCAATTACGATGCTGAAACAGTTGTTGCCGATTTCTTCGCACTTCTGCTGAGGATTAGTGTGAAAGGTTATTTGGTGTTAGGTGCTGTCTGACTTAGAGCAACCGAATCTGTACGTGGTAGTTGCTATCGACTTTGTTTCAAAGGCACCCAAAAACCCCATTGCTCTCTTTACAGCCTGGGCCTCTACAGCAAAACTGAACTGCTGTCCTCAATTCCAGAGACCAGGAGTTTAAGCGCAATCCCTTCTCTGCCAGCTGAGAGCGCAAGCATTCCGTAGTTTTCTTCCTCCTGAAGATCCCACTAGTTCTGTTGTCATGTGGGCACATCTGACATGGTGGATCTTTGGAACAACCGTTTTCGTTTGTAACATGGCAGCGCTGCGTGTTCTGATCAAACCCATCTGATCAGCCGTCGCCTGCCGAGAATCCGTACAGCTAAAATCCCCTCTGTCTCCTAGCACCATGTAATCAAGGCATTTGGCTCCGAGGACATACCGCTGGGAGTACTAGCAAAGACATGTTGGGAAGAAGGAAGACATATGAATGAAATGGAGAAATGTAGGCAAGTGAAGTGGGGGTGAGGTCCGGAGAAGGAGAGCGTGGTCATGAAGGTTCCCTGAGAAGGACAAGGCACAAGAAGAGCACCAAAGCTGAAGGAGAAAGTGAAGAGAATCAACAGAGATGTGAAACCCAGCTCTGACAGACAAACTATCAAGGCAGGTGAAGAACAGCAGGCAGAAGTGGGTTACATTTCAGTTCTGGTACTATGCTGCTGAGAGGTCTTTGCAAGGTGGAGAAGCTGGTGTGCATACAGGGTGAGCTAGGTAACTGCTGGGGGGATTCCCCCTTGGAGCAGTGTGAAAAGGATGTATCTCCTTTTTTGTATCACTTTCATCTGGAAAGAAACCTATGTATCTATTTCAAAAGTGCCTCAAGGACCACAATACCATGCGGTGAGTAGGAACAGTTGTGAGATGATAGACAAATACCTGGGCAAGTTCCTTTGCAGGACACTGGTGCAGACATAGAAAGCAGGTTGGTCTTCATTGTTAGTGTTACCGTCTTCTTTCCAAGTTCCCCGTGAAGTGTAATCATTGTACAGAGGCTGCTAACTTCAATCCTTATTAGAGAATAAATAAATGCAGTATGTGCGGTCTCAGATCTCAGTCTTGTAAAGCTGGTGGCACTAAGATATTTACGGTAGTAGGCAGGTGGTACCTACAGGCAGGTGGACAGCTACAGGAGAGAGACTCTGACAACACAGAAATGGAGCTGAGGAAGCCCCATGCATTTTACTCACAGACCCTTTGCAGTCTCCTGACCCTCCTGTCTGAATTAGACTTTCTAGTTCAGAGCTTGTTTACAGCACTGGCTGCTTCTTTTTCTTGATAGTTGTTCAAGGTTGTAAAGATCTGTCTAAAAATAAAAATTAGAGCATGTCCCTTGTGCACATTTCTGTCTCCTTTCTCAAATGAGACCAACCAGAAAGCGACTGGCACTAATACTCCGTCTTGGTTGAATGTAGAACAGAATAGAGCAGGGCAGCAGTGCGTGCTGCTCTCAGCACACACGGCCTGCGTGGCGAAGGGCTAGCACTGCAACCTGAGTTAAGCTGCTGGGAAGAAAGGTTCTTTTTGCAGAACTCTGTGATAGGAAGAACAGAATTATGTACTCAATGCTTATAGAAACTTTCCCAGATCAGTGACAAAATGTCCTTCTCAACAGTCTGCAATGTCTGGAGCATCTAGTGTAAATACTGCCAAAATCCCCTTTCCATATTAATCTGTCAGGCTACTGCGTATTCCAGAGCCCACTTTAAATTATCATCGTTGTCAAATTAAGCATGTTTTGGGTTTTTTCGGCAGTTGAGCGTGCTAGGTTGTGTACATCACTGTCATTTCACCTTCTTGTCTTTCTACTCAAAATTGAAGAAGCACTCGGAAGCATTTCTTCTGATTCTGTACTTAAATGCCACACAATCTTACTCCAAATATATGTGAATGTAAAAATAATTAATTTTTGAGTATTTTCCTGCACTTTTGCATTAATTGCATTTTGGGGCACTCAAAGGTACTGTCTGTGTTTGAAGATCCTTTATTACAATACCATTTCCAAATTTCAGTAATACGGTTTTATTTTTTTGTCATGGCTAGGTTGTTAGAGACCAGATAAAAGCTGTAGCTCTGTGTGGGATGTGTGTAGCCTCTTTTAGGTAGCTCAGGAAAACATCTTAATACTCAAGAACATTCCCCCATAATGTTCTTGATCATGTACATTTTGTACAATCTGATGAATTACAGAAGGAAAAAATACTCTACAGTGTTGTCAGACCTAAATATTCTTCTTCCTCTCCTTTTGCTCCTTCTGTCTCAAGAATGTGTGTTTCAATAACGAGCAGGAATCTTCACTGAAGACACAAGTGCCATCTCCTTCTCCCAGAGGAGTCCATCTGTTTGATGTTTTGCAGGTTCTCACCATCATGTCATGGAAGATCTGCCAGATGGCCACAGATGCCCCAGTGGGACTCGCTGAGGTGGCTGGTTCTTGTGCTTTCCCGGTTAGAGTGCTGTGCTTGGAATGAAATGATCCCCACCGCTGTGGGTTGCTATGACTAGTTTCGCAGAGGTGTGCAGGTTGTGCTGAGAAGCCTGAGTGCTTGGCCAGGCTGGTGGTTGCCAGTGGTAAATGTAGTTTGTAAGAGCAACTTTCTCTGAAGTTTTGTCTCAGTACTGCAGGCTTTTTTAACTCTTACCAGTGTTACAGCCCAGTCTGAAAGGTTTTACAAGCTTTGCAAAATAAGAAAGCTTTCAGGTCCCCATCTAAGGTGAATGAAAGTGCTCTAAGTTCTGGGACAAAAGGTCTCTCCAGGATCTTGTTTCATAAGTGTCTTGGTGCGATCAGTCCATTAAAATGAGTGCCCAGACAGCTGAATGCCACACTTCTGTCCGTGTATGACTGTGGTAGTGAACATTTACAAGTGTATCTTCCCAGTTTTCATTCCTTACCCTTCAAAACCAACGTTCCTCCATTGGTAGAAAATAAATACATTGCACCAAATTATGTCCTTTAGACTTTGACTTGTGATGACTAAGTGTTACCGGGCTGTCTGACCTCAGTCACAAACCATATACTGCTCGGTAGTCTGAGAATGTTTAGCCCACGTCTGACCTCCCAAATCGTTGCTGGAGCGTGGAGGTAGGCGGTGGGGGTGGGTGGGGAAGGCTGGTGTTCCCCTGCCACCTCCCGGTGGGAAGAGGAACGACCGCGTCAATGAAAATGCAGCTGGATTTTGTGGATTTAAAAACCGGCATCAGTCAACCTGAGGTCGGTACAAGACTTATCCTTCTTAAGCTGAATGATGGAGGCATAGCTCTCATGTTCCTTTTACCACAGATTCCCCTTTAAAAATCCTTGAGATATCTAAGCATTGGAATAACATTTTGGGTGACTTATCATAAGTCCACATCATTGATCCAAAAAGACCATTTAAAAAATGTTTGCTGTGTAGTATTCTTTAACCATAGTAAAAAAAGTAAGCAAATCTGGTGTGAGGCATCAGCAAGCCAGGGAAGCATACAGCTGGGAGGAACACGGGTCATTGTCAAGGGCAGGGCTGTTCTGCTTGTGCAGCATACGCTCTCTGCCCTAGATTTTCATCACACACATATGTCTCTGCTAGTGCACGCTGCTGTTAGCGGAAACGGGTTTTTGAAGAGAGTTTTTGTGTCTGTTGATTTTGTGTCTGTGTTGTGAGCAGTTTTGAACTTGCTGAGTAATTTCACTCATGCCATAGTCTCCTGTGCCACAAACAGTACTTACAAAGAGGTAATTAGGTGGATAATTGTCTGGCAGGTACTGTCTCTGCTAACTAGATTTCCCATCCATTATGTGCTTTACCGATTCTGTTATTTCCCATTGGAATGTACTTCAAAACCATTGTTTTTTTCAGGATAGTATCTTGATCTACTTTTTTCATTACCCTCACTCCTGGTGCTTCTCTCTTACAGTTCATAAAACATCAGTGTCGGTGATACGCTTCTGCTCTCTCGGTTCTTCAGAGGTATTACATGACTGTCTTCAATTTCTACATTTTCTTGTTGTGCACATTTTTATGGTGATTTCATCAAAAGCTTGTCTGTGCTCTGAAGTTTTTAAGGGCTACCTCTCCATTTCTAAGTGTTCTGCTGTCACAAAACATTGCTTCATTTCCTGTTTGATATCTTCTTTGCAGGAAATAACACCACAGTCCTCCCTGTTGCTCAACCCTGTAATAACGTGCTGCTTCATTCATCTAGTATTCAAATTCCACTGCTCCATGCGAAACATTCCGTAATACCATTTCTAATAAACATATTTGTTCTTCCCCCACAGCTACAACTCTCTAAGGTCACTCCCCAGCCCTGACTGTTGTAACATCTTCCATACTTTCCATGGTCTGGAATTTCCTTCTCCCCCCATAGTTTGTATAAATGTATTTTTAACTCTCAGTTCTTAGCCTGGCAATATGAGCAGATCCTTCCATCTTCTCTGCCACATGATCCGATCCACTAAACACAACTTTCCACCTCCCCTTACTGAAGTGTCCTTAGCTCACCTTGAACTTGACCTTTTTGGAGATGCTCCAGGTCCTGTAATTTTGACTGTAGTTGCACAGCTGCACAAAATCCCATCTGGGAGCCCTGCACGTTATGTAAAAAAAAGTGCTCAAAACCTAAGGACAGGACAAAATGTGACATTTTCCAGTATTTCAAACCCCGTAGGGGATCACTGATGACAAATGTAACCAGCGATTGGTTGTGTCAGACAGTACGACAGCTATTGAGCAAACAGCTGTTCCTGCAGATGGGACGTGTGTGACAGCCGGTGGGCCAGGTGCCTCGCTCCAGAACGACTCAGCAGAGCACTGGCATCTTGGTTTGTTCTTGGCTGTTCTAATGGCACTTCTACCAGTTTCAGTTTCTTGGATGCTCTGCTCTCAATCCTTAAGAAACCGTATTTTGCACAATTGTTGAAATGTAAAGAATAGGGAGAAGATTTACAGTGATTATTAATAGATAAGAATTTAGGGACACAGCCTATTATAATGCTGTGAGCATATTCACCCTGATTTTTTAAAACTTGATTGCAGGAGATGCTCACTTTTCCTGTACTTTGTCCTTCAGATATTATTAAGTTGTGCAGGAGCAGAGAGAGCATTTTAGCTATAGATAGCTTATCTGTATCCTCCTTTTCCTGACTGGGACACTGTGCCAGATGCAGCAAGGGCTGAACCTTTACTGAGGAAATGGTTTACTTTCTGAGAACTGAACTAGGATCAATAATAAATGCCACCTTGGTCCCTGAATAAGTTGGATGGATTTGGCTGGAGGTTTAAATGTGTAAGGTTCTGCAGCCTATTACCAGTACCCTGAATCATCCTATTATCTGATCTTTTTAGTGCCTAAAAGGAAAGATTATCATGCCCCTGCAAAATAATCTTGAACTATAAATCCAAAGGTCATCTAGGAAATCTCTCATGTTTCTGACTCAGTTGGTCTGGCCATCTTCTTTCTGAAGAGAATCTTCATATCCTTAAAAAATCTTCCGGAGAGAACAGCAACATGAAGAAATAGTGGTTTTAAAGATGATAATCCCTTTTCTCTCTTTGATATAAACTCTGAGGGAATGCAGAAAAACAATTTACTTCTATGCACTTCCATTGGTTATTGCAACCAAAGAGGTTTGGGCACTGGCCAGAAGTGTGACGAGGATTTTACGGAACCAAGATAGTTTGCTGGAAGTGCTTCTGCATGTCCTATGTCTTACCTCAGTAAATTTGATGCTGAGGTGTTTGTAGTATAAAGGAAAACACAGTGAACATTAGCTCATTCTGTGCTGTTCCTCTTCATTACTGACAACCCTTCCTGTTAAAAGGCTTCTGATTGAGAAACTTTTCACATTGTACAAACCGCCGTGCTTGTTTATATTTGTTTCACCAACTTGTTGCATGTCTCCTCAGTCATTTGTATGTACAAAATAGCAGTTGCATGTCTCCTCAGTCATTTGTACATACAAAATAGCACACCCTCTGCCACTAAAATCTATTCTTTGGGCTCTGAGATGGGTCTCTGATTGTTTCCATCCTATTGGGTATGTCTAGGGCTAGAAGGAGTAGGGGGAGAAAAACAAACAGAAAAAATTCCAAATATTCAGGTGTGTTCAAGTTGATGTGCTCAGAGGAAGCCGAATGCACAGTTCCGGTTAACCAACACGGGAACTCACAGCTGTTTTGTGATGTCTCCCAAAATGGCAGTAATTGTTTTTATTTTAGAAAAGTGATACATAATTTAATAAAAGCAATGCTATCTTGAAATTGTAACTGGGAGAATATCCTGCCCAAAATAATAGAGCTATTTAAAGTTGCAGTACATCCGGTACCTCTACTGCTTGATATTTCAACTTTGACCGTATTTGTCTTTAATTTGAAATTGCTCTGATGCCTATTGATTAGTTTCAACTGAAACACAAGCATCTGTTACAAAATATTGATTTTTGCATCACCTTTTAGCCAAGTAGGTTAATTGAATAGTGCTTAGGGAAATTATTTCAGATGCAGCCTCTGTCTAACATTTGTCTTCAAAGAGCTGATGGAATTGTTTGACATTTAGCCAAGATACCTGCCAGAACGGGAGCTTGAGCAATGAGGCTGTGTAACTGAGGTAGGGATTAAAGTTATGTTTTGAAGAAACTCTGTTTGTTCCCTATTTAGATAAAACAAACCAACCAAAGGCCAGACCTTAGAGATGATGGGAGTTTTGCTGCGTTTTTAACCTTTGACCATTGGACCACTGCTATGTTAGGGGACACTGCTATCTTAGGGGGCACTCGGTACCACTCTCCTCGCAGTTTCAGTTAGCAGCGACTACTGAACTGTCATGCAAACCCACCTGTATTGCCAGTGGTTTGTATTGTACGTGCATGTGGTACTCAGGGCAAAATAGCTTCTTTTGGTTCCAGGTTTTAGTACAAATTCAAAACCTAGTCCAGGTTTCAGTCAAGACTTAGCAGGCAGTGTGCTTATTTACCAAATCATAGAATCATAGAATCACAGAATGGTTTGGGTTGGAAGGGACCTTAAAGATCATCTAGTTCCAACGCCCCTGCCATGGGCAGGGACACCTTGCACTAGACCAGGTGGCTCAGAGCCTCATCCAGCCTGGCCTTGAAGACATCCAGGGATGGGGCATCCACAGCTTCTCTGGGCAACCTGTTCCAGTGCCTCACCCCCCTCTCTGTGAAGAATTTCTTCCTGATATCTAATCTAACCCCCCCTGATTTCAATTTGTCCCCGTTACCCCTTGTCCTGTCACTACAGGCTCTTGTAAAAAGTCCTCTCCCAGCACCCTTGTAGCCCCTTCAGATACTGGAAAGCTGCAATGAGGTCTCCTCGGAGCCTCCTCTTCTCCAGGCTGAACAAGCCCAATTCTTGCAGCCTTTCATCACAGGAGAGGTGCTCCAGCCCTCTGATCATCTTCGTGGCCTCCTCTGGACTCGCTCCAAGTGGTCAATATCCTTCTGATATTGGGGGCAAATAACGAGCATTGCCTCGTTAAAATGAGACAGCATATTTCTAACGCTTCACCTCCTCAAATATCCAAGGGGAAAAAAAGGAACATTTTGTGGACTGAATCCCAGATTGAATCCCACTGAATATCCTAGTAGTTTTGAACATTTATTTGTAAAACAATCTGGAAGAGACAATAATGTGATAAAGCTTTTTGTTTTTTTTAATAACCCCTTTTCTAAAAAGTACACTGTAAAATGTTGATGACAAACTGTAAAATAATGGATCACTGCTGCAAAATAATGTCTCCCACCATCTGCTGGTCTGTGTATCTGTCAGGAACTATCAGTTTTATCAAAGCATTGAAAATATCATCAGAAAAAGATGTGATAAGTGATTTCTGTTTCTCCTTTCTGTGGGCTGTGTTCTTCTATCTCTTCTCTAAGTGTTCCACTGACATCAGGCTGCCCTCCAACTACCTTTCTCCAAGTATTTGTGAAGCAAAAGGTACATGAGTCAATATTTTGGGTTGGCAACATGTCACTTGGTGGACATACCTTTCTGTTGCAGTTAAGCTGGCTGGTTCCAGGCAGTCAGACAGCCCATTTCTCTTTGGGCTGTGGCTTCGCGTTACTCGGCACATGCGAAGGATCACAGAAGGAGCCTACTAGATGAGGATGAATCTCAGTGAAGATTTCTCTTCCTTCTCTAGAGACTGGAGACCTTTATACAGAATTGATGTGCTCCATTGATTCAGTTTGTTGATCTCATTAAGCTATAAGTGAAAGAAATATAGATGAACCTTATGGAATGTAAGTTAGCAAGCTGTTAGGATAAGAGAAGCAGGGTGCAAAAGTTCAATGCAACATTTTTTTCCTGTATAATTTAACAAGTAACTCAGTAGATAAAAATAGATATACTGGCTTTGCCAATGCAATTTGACCGTTTTCCAATCAATGTATCATAATCTGTGTAAGGAAGAAGAATAAAACAGATTCCATTTTAAATCCCTGAAACAATTTAGTTGTCTATACTTGTGGTAAGAACCTAATTAACCTACTTTAAAGTTACCTTTCATCATTACTCTTCGCTGTCCACGTTCCCAAAGTGAGAACAGTGAGCTTGATTCTTTCCTCACCTGAGGAGAATGTACCACATTCCAACTTCATTCCCTTTACAGAGGATTCCTCATTAGTCTGATGTGAGATGAAAATTAGCAGGTCAGTGTGTTGAACACTTAGGAGAGGACCCTAGGCTTCAGTGAGTTTATATGTGCTCTCAGCATGGATTATTGTCTGATGACAGAAGGGTTGGGTTAGCAGATGTGCCAGTGAGCTCATGAGTGTACTTTCACTTATTGATGCTATCCCAGTAAAAGTACATGGTTTTGCAGGTATCAACTTAGATAAAATCAGACTTCTCGGCAGTCAGATACACTGTCAAAATAGATTTCATGCTTATGTTCTGTCTAACTAGAAGAACTCCCATTATACAAACTGGAAGAGTGTTTAAAAAACCACTGCAGTACTACAACCATTTCTACTGCCTGCTTGATGTCCATCGTGTTCCCAGCTTGGCTGTCAACCTCTGCAGTGCTCTTCTCGCCTACCTTACCTATCTCTTCTCACCAACCACCTCCCTCCCCTTCTCATCCCAGCCACAAACTCCAGCTGCTTACCTTTATTTGCCAACTATCACTTGCCAGACCACTCTCTGATGCATTTTAGCTTGCCAAGCGCATAGAGGGTAAGAAAAGGTGGCATATTCCTCAGTTTTAGTTAATTAAATTAGCTCTGCAAAAGGTGAACTTGATAGAACCGAGGGAGTAGATAGCACAGAGAGCAGGGAAAGTCTGAGAAAGGTGTGCTGCTGGCACTGCTGCAGAGCCATTGTGCCAGCTCAGCAGATCATAGAACCCAGTTCAGGCGCACAGACAATGCTAAATATTTTACAGTATTCAGGGAATAGAATTAAAACATTTTCATACAAATCTCAAGGCATGTACTCCATTAATCCATACAAGATTTTCCTAACTTCAATTTATAACAAAAAGCCAGTGACATAACTCTTTACTTCCAACTGGAAGTAACTGCTTCTTCACTGGAAAATGATTCCTTAAGTAGTCAGAGGTGCGTTTGGCCTGCAGAAGTATTAGTTAGCATTTGCTTGTTGTTAAGTCCTCCCACTAACCAGTTAATTGTTGTGGCCTCCCTGCTGATGCCCAGCATTTAAGTCTGAGCCACATGTAAATTGAACTCAGAATACGCTGCAAGCTGACCTGAACTAACAATTTCAGACAACATATAACCCATCATTCTCGCCCTGCAGGCCTTTGTCAGCTGCGGGAACTTTGCTCAGTAGTTCTGTTAAATCTGTGATGTGGAGTGGTGTGTGGTCCAGCTATAGCTGTTCCAAAAAATTATTCATAATTACTTGTTTTTAATGAAAATTGATTTTAAGCTAAATTAGACTGGTCTCAAAAGATGTCTCTTTCTTTTCTGGAGAGAAAAATATATTGGGGGAAACATACAGACACCTGAAAATTGGGAAGAAAATTGCTTTTGGCCAAAAGCACATGAAAATTCGTTCACAAACAAAACTTCCTTGTTTCTTATTTGTCTTTCTGACTTTAAAAAATGCTGCTGTTATTGAAAGTATCAACGGAAAAGGAACTAATTTTCCATCTTCTGTTACCCATAAACATCTGATACTCTGACCTGGACAGGAGAGGACAGCAATGGCCATAAGTCTTTCAGTACCCTTTTTTTTACACATTCTGATGGACCCCTGGTGCAATTTAGAAAAGGTTTAGAACTTGTGCTGTCGCTCAGATTTTTACTTCTAGTTTTCCATGAGTTGGGAAACAAAGCACTACTGCCATTTGAAATTACAGTTGGCTTGTTCTGTCCCCAAGCCTGTCCCCAAACATCTCCTAGGGTGAGGTCTAGAATTGGGCTTATTTTCCTAGTGCTCCAAAACTGGAAATGCTTCCCAGTATCTTATATACCAGTTTTTTCCCCAAAATGCAATCTGGCTATCTACAGGCAAGTTATGTAAAGGGAAAACTGGATGCAAGACAGCCATTCTTCTTTACAGGCTGTAGTGAAAAGTGAACAGTACTAGATAGAGACAGGAAAAAGGACCAGCCAAGCTGTTGCAGCTACAATGCTTGCAGCCCCAGTGAGCAGTGGTTTTGGAGTGTGCTGGTTCAGCTGCACACAAGTTAAAGATGACCATGCTCATGTGCTGCAAGTGATGCTTGTAAAATCCTTCCCAGCTGGTGGGTATGATGCAAAGCATCATACACCGAGATATGTATATCCTTCAGCTATCTTGGTAATAACTACATGCAACATTTTTGGGTTTGTTTTTCCAGGACACAACTGGGACCTGATACTACACTGCTAAGTGATACAGTACGCTGCTGAAGCTGTGATCAGAATTTCAGTCTAAAATTATGAGACAAAAGGACAGTGCAAGCAGAACTACCTTACAAGCCTTCAAGGTGAGTCTACAGGCTCCCTCCCTCTATTCTGTATGCACATACACGCACACTGGCCATCAGCTCGCTGCGTATAACCAGCATGGAGTCTGCTGTAATACAGATACGCTTACCTAGGTTTTACTCACATATGGCCGGACTTTCTTAACAGCTCAAATACTGTTTCCTTACTTGTGAAATGAACAGGCTTTTAACGTTTCTTTAACTGCCAACTGTGGTGACACTGAACTGACCTGCTCTGAAAATTTATCCCCACTTGGGAGTGCTTTGACATGGACCACAGATACGCTTACCTAGGTTTTACTCACATATGGCCGGACTTTCTTAACAGCTCAAATACTGTTTCCTTACTTGTGAAATGAACAGGCTTTTAACGTTTCTTTAACTGCCAACTGTGGTGACACTCTGAACTGACCTGGGACTGACACTTGGGAACTGACACTTGGGAGTGCTTTGACCTGGACCACAGTAGAACAGTTACTTGTAGTCGATCTCACCATACCCCAGTGGGTCCGTGGAACAGTTATCACTTCAGTATATGGCAAGTCCTGCTTTTCTCTGAAGAACAAGAGGGGTATTTGTCAGGATAAGAGTTATTACATTCCTCCAGCCTGGTATGACAGGAATTTGAGGTGGAGTGGTGCGTAGTCCAGAGTTCCCATGGAATTGTAACAAACACAGGTTCTGCCTGGGTCTATCAAGACTAATAATGCCTTTTATGTTGAGAATGAACTGGCCAAACCAGGCCTTCTTAAGTCCCCTGTAGTTTAATAAATCCAAACTCCTCCAGCTTTAGCAGTATTTTTGTATCCAACATATAGGTCAAAGTATGAGTGTGCTGAGCACCTGAGACCTACTGCTGGTTCCCATGAAAATCACTGGGTCAAATCCTTGAGTTCTCATTCAGCCCTTGGTCAGACAAAACCCTCAAAGACTGAGTCATGATCCAACTTCACAGGCCTTGTGTTTATCAGAAACTGCCTGGATTTGGCTAGTGTCAGTTGCTCCCCGTGGTTTAGGAGACAGTTCCTTAAAGTTCTGTACATCTGGGGAACATGACTACACATTTTGGTAGCTAACAGAAGTTGAGAAACTAAGGACTATTCATTTTATCAAGGGTAATCAGGACTGATAGACCTCATTTTAGCCTGTTCCTCAAGTCATTACAGAAATACCACAGTTTTCTGTGACACGGCACGAGATTAGTTTGAAAGGTGGCCTTGCAATATGCAGTCTGGCTTCATTTTTGCATGGATACTAATGCAAGTGTACAGAATTGTCATGTGAGGATTCTGTAGGTTTGACGTTTCCTTCTTGTTGGAGATTCAGTGCTACTTTCATGCTGTGGTCATTATTTGCCCAGTATCAAAATAAGTCACAATAAAAATCTATGAGTTTTGTCACTGATTCTGAAATGATCCAGGGCTTTGCTATCGATTTTAATTGATCACTTGATGAAAACAAAAGAAAAGCTGACCTAACCCAGATGGCTGAATGCATTTTTGAAACCTAAATGCAGGTTTGCTTATTACTAGTTACGACCTTCTGAGTGTGTTTGACTGAAATTACAAAGCAGTCACTGCTAAGAATTACTTCTTATCTCCATGCAGATATGTACATCTCTCATCCTATTTGCCATTTAACTGTGATTACAATTTTAATTCATTGTTCGATTTCCAGCAACTAATAATTTTAAATGTTAGCGTTATTGATGGTAGGATCAAAAATACCTCATATCTGTAAGTTGGCCTCACAATTGTAATAGCTGCTTCCAGCTATTTCAACAAAGCTACGCTTTTTGCCTCTGATTTGGTCTGTAAGATCTAAGCTAACTCAAAATTTCCCTTCCATATGGTAAGTGGGTGTAGTAGAGCTGAGCTGCATATTCTAGGAACCATCTTCAGATGTGAACGTATTTTGACGAGTCATCTTGATGTAAACTGCTTGAACTGTGCATGGGAGTTCAGTGTAATTGCTGCTGAGGCCTTCTGGCATTCCATCTTACGTGGTCCTTCTGGAAAGTAAAGAAACAGGGAGCAGGGGGAGGTTGGCTTGAGATACTGGAGGTAAAGGCTGAGAACTGTTAGGAGTATCTGGGCTTTTGAAGAGAAATTGTGAGTTGCACTTGGTTGTTACTTGAACTAAATACAAATGCGTATTTAGGGAGTATTTGGACAATTTACAGTGTGGCTATAATTTGTTCAGCACAAAGTAGAAATTCTGTCTGCTTGTACTACTCTTAAGACTTAAACACCCAAATCAAAGGTTTGCTCAAGGGAAAGCAACTGAAGGAGGAGTCTTGCAGAAAATCTTTGATCTGTTTCAGATGGACTCCTTTGTTTCCTCTGCAAATGATACTTTCCGAGTAAAGAACACGTATTTTCAGAAAGTCAGATTTAGATTGATGTTCTGGAAGGCTAATTTTTGCTCAGTCAGTAAAAATGCCAGCAAAATGCTACAAATATTCCTAGTAGCTGTGTTGGGTAAAGCAGTGAGAGAGGGTAAGCAGAGTCTCATTATTCCAGTGCCGTCATTTGGAGTTGTACACTTAAATAAACTGTTTCATATAAAAACTACTTAACTGCTTCCAAGTATGATAATTCTAGAATCATGGATTAGCAAAATCTGAAATTTTAATGAATTCAGTTAGAGGAAGAGGAATTGTTCACTTGCAAGGCTCTTTACCTCCGCCAGTCTTGTCTCTTGAAGAACTGATAGGTTTGTGAAGAGTAGCTTCTTAAAGAACTATGTTGAGTCTTCCCTAATACGTCCTGTTTGTCCAAGAACCTCCCACTTCTGTTCTTTAGTATGATTTCTACCAATTTGCTTAGGACAGCTAACTTCAGTTTCTACCATTCTCCATGTGTCACTTCTTATGTTGGAGTAGCCACTGATAATGAGGGTCTAAAACATCTTTTCCTTAGCTCCCTATTTTCATGGGTTTGAAGGACATAAGAACCCTGCGCAATCCACCAGCAGCAGGGCTTGTGCTAAGGCGGTGACTCCTGCGGGTTTCACTGGTGGGTGTGAGTAAATGAAGATGTCATGGTTTGACAGATACCTGTTTCTGTCCTTTTGTCCAGATTGTCCACCGTCCCTGTGATAACACAGGTATAATTCCTTTGGTCCACTAGGATTCCCAGTGACCATTTCCTACAAATTCGATTGACATGACACTGCCTTTTTAGAGACATTGCCGTTAGTGTGATGAAAATAAAGATGAAATAGATAATGGACATACCAGATGGGAGTGATTCTTGTTTAACTTTACACTGCTGTACCTCAGAATGCAGTGAAGATGTTTATATGATGAAGGTAAACGATTGGAATTGCAGTTTTCAGCTCTGCAATTGTCTCCCTTTGTAACCTTGAATTAATCTTAGGAAATTTCGGTGCCTTGAATTTATTTGGAAATTGAGGATAGCTCTTCTTTATATGAGGGAGGTTGTATGAAGTACCTTTATTAATTTGAGGCAAATAGATAATGTGGTGATGTAGTGACATGAGATTTCAAAGGGGAGGATGTCTGAACTTTTGTATTAAGCAGTCATCACCGAGCAGTCGTTAATTCAGCAGGGTATGCTGTTTCATAGGGATAGCACTCCAGCACAGCGATGACAAGTTAGTGTAGAGCTGACACCACTGGATGTCATCCAGTGTACTGAAGAGCGCAGCCTCAGCTGCCCTGACCCAAGCCCAGTCCTCTCCCACAGCGCTGTCACAGATGCACCTTGTCATTCCCAGCGTGTCGATCACCTTCAGTACGCGATTCCTCCCCATCAGCTCCGCAGCACCTTTAGTCATGAGCCGAGGGCGATGCCGCTTCGCCGCACTCCTGCTACCCTGCAGCGAGCGGGAAGATCACCCCGTTGGTGGTAACCGAGTGCCCCAACAGGGCCATTTACGTCCTGTTGTGTGCGTGAGCGACTGCCGGACCTTGGCAGGGACCTGACACCTGTAGTTTTAGAAGCAGGAGGACACCGCTCCGCTCTCTGCCCTTCTCTGCACGCTGTTCCCAACCGGCCGGCTGCCCGCCGCGCTGCACAGGCACCGTGCGACGGCCGCTCTGGCCTCCCTGCCCTCGCCC
>NW_010223716.1:11469-17357 GCF_000690775.1 Eurypyga helias | reverse complement strand
ACCATTCTGTGATTCTGTAATTCCCCTGGAAGTGCCCTGGTCTTTAATAATGAGAGAAACCTACCACGAACGGCTGTGGCTCATCTCACCCTTGCTCCATCCAGGCAGCTTTAGGTTAGAAAGGGCTACATTATAAACTGAGTCACAGCCATTCCTGTGGTCGTTCAAAACAAACCATTTTAAAATCTCCTCTTAATGACAGTATTTTTTAATGCTTTGAGGGCTGAATTTTGCATCAAGAAATTTCTGTGAAGGCTTCTCACTCTACACTCAGAAACAGACAGCCTGGATAGATTTTATATACAGTTTCAGTGTAGAGTCTCAGTATTGTTCCTCCAGCCATTTCTTACGTGCCACAGCCGAGGTGACTTGTAAAGAGGAAGCTGAATGGGAAGGGAGTATGGAAGAACAAGGAGTTTTGGTAACCGCTGCGACAAATCCTAGCCACTGAACTACCACCCAGAGAAGACCAGATTAGCGTCAGCAATAACACTGTGCAGATCTGTTTATTGGAAAAACTGAAAAGGAAAACCTCCGTAGAGGATGACTGCTCCAGGCTGAACTTCTGTTGGACAGATGCTGAAAACTGATCTCCCCTAGAACCCTACAGCCAGGAGGGGCAACACGTGTTCGTTCTGCCACCATAACATGGCTTGATGGAATAGCCATGCGACTTGCTGCCTTTTATCTGAAATAAAATAGGAGAGAGGGCTAGGTTTTTTGAACTTTCATATTGGAAAACTGGCCTGTTCCAAGGGGAATGTCGTGCAGGCTCAGCTGCAGGCAAATATGGCCGGAGGCATCCCACACACATACCAACACATACACAGGGAGCCATACACAATATGCCAACACCCTGCAATCCCAAATAAATATCTTGAAAATCAGTTGTGCTCCAGGGGAAACAAGGGGCCTGCCCACACGCAGAATTAAGAAGTTAATTAGTGTTTAAATGTTTCCTTGCAAGCTTTGGCACTGTTACTGCTTCAGTGAGTATAAAACTGGCAAGAACAAGTGATTGTATGTGAGAATGACTCTGTTTTTCAGTATGCTAAGATAAATGATGAACAAAAATCATGCAGGTAAACTGTGCATGTTTTTTATTACAGCTTTAATACGGCATGATTGGGAACTCGGGGAAATACTTTCTTTTCAAAGGATATTCATTTTGATCTAGCTGTGACCTTTTAATATGTTCAGATCCCTGCAGGGGAGATGAAGTAACTTGTGGTCTTTTGTAAGAAAGGATAAAGAAAAAAAAGCACTTCAAGATCACATAAAATCACAGATCAGCCATGGGGAAATACGTTTTCACTCTCGTAAGTATTTTGCCAGACCTGATGATTTATTCATTTTGATACATTCCCCTGCATGACCTCAAGGTGGGAGGGGTTTTGTTGGGTCTGCCAAGAAGACTCCTCTGTCACCTACAGTTAGAGAAAAATGGGGTATCTCTATGATAGATATCTATCCCCCACTGGAGCGTGGCAGAGTGTGAGGAGTTCTCGCCCCATGAGGAGGAAGGAGCAGCAGAGACAATGTGGGGTGAACAGACTGGGAAACCCTATTCCCTCATCCCTCTGTGCTGCTGGGTGGAGAGGATGTAGAGAAATGGGGAGCAGATGTGAGTCCAGGAAGAAGGGAGGGGGGGAAAGGTGTTTTAAGATTTGGTTTTATTTCTCACTGCCCTACTCTGATTTGATTGGTAACTGATTAAATTGATTTTTCTCCCCAAGCTGAGTCTGTTTTCCCCGTCACCATAATGGGTGAGTGATCCCTCCCTGTCCTTGTCTCAACCCATGAACCTTTCCTTATATCTTCTCCTCCTCATCCCACTGGCTGGGCCTAAACCACAACATCTCAACACGTTGGGTTTTGCATTTTCCTTTTTTGAAAATAGACTGGACTAGACTAGACCAAGGTATTTTCAGTTGGAAGGGACCTACAACGATCACCTAGTGCAACTGCCTGACCACTTCAGGCCTGTCCAAAAGTTAAAACATATTACTAAGGGCATTGTCCAAAGTTTTTAAACTCTTTATTTACCTACAGGCCACATTTCCATGTAGCCTCTAATGGCACAGCAATTCCACTGCAAGTATTGAAGACACACATTTCTCTTCAGTTCTCTAGGGACTTCGGTATTACCTAGGTGCTTCTGCTTCCAGAAACATGACTAGCATGTCAAAATGCAAAAATCATTGAATACTGTATTGGAAAAAAGCATGAGTGGTGGAAGGGGTTTAGGCTGAAGGACTCAGTGATCAGAAGTGCTTACCAAGCTAAGAATCTTTACACAGAACCAAAGCTTTACAAAAACAGGCAGCAAGGATGGAGAGGGAGAACGTTACCACTTTAGTGCTTACTAATTGCTGCCTGCAGTACAGTTGTGACAGCCTAACATTTTACAGTTGGCTTCTCTTAATGGCTGATAAATGGTTCGGTTTTATGTGCAATTCTTTGTCTAGAGAAGTTCACTCGTATCAACAAGAAGATTGGTGTTCCCTGAGCACAGCTGCTGCAAGGCAGTTGGCTGCCATCAGTACATGTTAAACTCATGTCTCAAAGTTCTCTTCCAGCTTTGCCATGGACTCATTTTTCTGACCTTGAGCAGGATGTTTTATCTGTTGAGGTACCACCTGATGCTTCTGCAGATGGGAATCCTTCGAACCTTTCAGAGACCGCTGTCAGCTCAGTGAAACCTCTATCTACGATGGGCTTTGAGCTCTTCAGATGGAAGATCACAGAATTGCAGGTATTACTGAAACACACAGGTAGAAACTGTGGATAAAACACTCTTACTAGAAATTACTCTCACAGTCTTCATTGCCTCTATGCAGTATATGTCCTTGGCGCGTTCCGGACACAGAAGTCTGAATGTGATTTTTCTTTTAGACACAAAGAGGTGGATCAGCAATGAGAATACTCCTTTATGTCATTAGAAACTGGTGCTTCTATTTACCTCTGAGTAAGAAGAAGAGTAAATAAATGGAAATAAATCTCGATTTTTTCCCTCTCTTCTGGCTTCCACAACTGATATTCACGTTTGTGTGCATTTATCATAGAATCATAGAATCACACAATAGTTTGGGTTGGAAGGGACCTTAAAGCCCATCTAGTTCCAACCCCCTGCCATGGGCAGGGACACCTTCCACTAGACCAGGTTGCTCCAAGCCTCATCCAGCCTGGCCTTGAAGACAGCCAGGGATGGGACATCCACAGCTTCTCTGGGCAACCTGTTCCAGTGCTTCACCACCCTCTCCGGGAAGAATTTCTTCCTGATATCTAATCTAAACCTCCCCACTTTCAATTTAAACCCATTCCCCCTTGTCCTGTCACTACAGGCCCTGGTAAAAAGTCCCCCCCAGCTCCCTTGTAGCCCCTTCAGCTACTGGAAGGCTGCAATAAGGTCTCCCCAGAGCCTTCTCTTCTCCAGGCTGAACAAGCCAAATTCTCGTAGCCTTTCGTCATAGGAGAGGTGCTCCAGCCCTCTGAGCATCTTCGTGGCCTCCTCTGGACTCGCTCCAACCGGTCTATATCCTCAACTATATTTAATAAAAATGCATAATGGTTGAGAACCCCAACATGTGTTTTCAAACCAGACAAGCTCCACAGTCCAGTTCCCAACCCAGCCCCTTAAGTGTCTTCACTGGTACGGTTTTAGTAGCATGGGGCTGGAGTGAAAAGCAAGGAATGAGGATATTTTGGGTATTGGTGTTGAGGACTCAGCATCTTAAAACCCAGGACCAAAGGGCTCTCTATCATCAAGGAAACTTCAAGCCTGAGAATGCTAAGGATGCTAAATATATCTGCCACAGCCACTGATCCCTGGCCCCTATGTAAGGAAGCGCAAAGCAGTGATGTGCTTTCCCCCACCATTGGAAGTGTTCAAGGTCAGGTTGGATGGGGCTTTGAGTGACTTGATCTAGTGAAAAACATCCTTGCCCATGGCAGGATGTTGAACTTGATGACCTTTAAATGTCTTTTCCAACCGAAACCATTCTATGATTCTACAATTCTGTGACGTTCATGGTTTCTAGATGTGCTAAGCCCTCTCCAGAGCAGACTGATGCATCTGCTTGGGGCTCCTGGGGCTCTCTTCCCTGTTGCCATAAGGCCTAATTGATTTTTTTTGAGGGTGTAAAGCCTTGTAGTAGGGTGTTGGAGGGCTGTGTAAGACAAAGGGAGACAACCTTACAGAACTGCTTGTACAATCCCCTGGGAGTGGCCTTTGAAGTGAACAAACCCAAACACTGCAGCGAGTATTTATTTTAGAGGGAAGTACCCAAGTGACTCCAAAGAGAGTTGGGACTGAACTAACGTTTTTGCATTGCGGTTGCTCAAGGGAGAGGACCCAAAATGAATGGGGAACTGAGCTATTTAAGAGGGTGAAGACACGAAGGGAGAGAGGGGAACTGACTGCTGCCTGTAGATACAGAAGAGCAGAAAAGAGGGGAAGGGAAAGAACTGTTTAAACCTGAGGTACAACCTGTGGAAAAGGCAAACAGCCATCACAGACAAACTTATGGTGGAGACTGAGTATTCCCTTTCATAGAAATAATAATGAATGTTAAATAGTAGCATTTATTTTAAAATAAATAATAAATATGAATAAAAGTGTAAGATATAGGGCTTGCTCACCAGTTGGGATGAATAGGGGCAGTTCCACTCGCTACTGTGGCCACATTATGGCAATGAAGGATTTGGTTCAGATAAAATTAATCACCAAAAAAGGAGTTGATCTTCTTTTGGACCAGGAGTATCATTATCTTCTTCCTTAGTCTGCTCTTCCAAAATCCTGCTTTTTCTGAACAAGAGAGGAAAAAGGATGAATCATTGCAAAACTGCAAATATTTGGCTGGTTAACAGTAAGAAAAGCCATTCTCTCATAGTAATCCCGTCCTCTGTGGGCTCAATTCATTTTGTTTTAGCTCATGAATGAATGTATCAAGTATGTCTCTCAAAATTCAGGACAAATACTTTAATTTAGAGTGAACAGGCAAAATAATGAGGGATTGTTGATCTGTGTACCTAAGAATAAACATCACCAAGCCTGTATTTAAGGACATCAAATATTCCGCAGGTGTCTTCCCGGTAATTTTAATTCTTGGTACTACAGCTGCAGTCCAAGAAAGACAACAGAAGCCTAATGGGCTCTAAACCAGTCCTCATCTACTGTGGTCAGTAGTCCAGTATTTGTATTATTTTTACTGAGGGAACAGCATAGTAGCTTAAAAACAACTCTGCTATTGCTTTTGAATTTGTTGAATTTTTAATTTTTTGTTTCCTTAGCGTTATAGTTTTATCCCAGTCAGCAATCAAGCACTACACAGCTGCTTGCTCACCTCCCCACTCACCCAGTGGAGGAGGAGAAAGTAAGAAAACCCATGGGTTGAGATAAGAAGAGTTTAATAATTGAAAATAAATGAAATAAAATAATGATACTAATAATACTAACAATACTAATAACACTAATGTTAATATGTAATGAAAGTATTACTACTAATAATTATATTATGTAATGAAAACAATGGGGAAAAAAGCCCAAAGATACAACTACTCATCACCTACCAACCGATGCCCAGCGAGTCTCTGAGCAGCAAGAGTCAAAGCCAGACAGAGAGCAAGCCAGAGCCTGAGATACCCGAGAGCCCTGAGAGCCAGACCCCCAGCCCATTCCCCCCAACTTATCACAGAATCACACAGGTTGGAAAAGACTTGTAAGATCGTCTAGTCCAACCATCAACCCAACACACCATACCCACTAGACCATGTCCTCACGTGCCACATCTACACGATCCTTGAACACCTCCAGGAATGGCGACTCCACCACTTCCCTGGGCAGCCTGTTCCAGTGCCTGAGTGGTCTTTCAGCAGAGGTTTTCCTA
>NW_010223716.1:0-11251 GCF_000690775.1 Eurypyga helias | reverse complement strand
ACCCTTCTCTGTATATGCTACAGCATCCCTATGTCCTTCTTGTAGTGAGGGGTCCAAAAGTGAATACAGTACTTGAGGTACTCACCCAGTGCCAAGTACAGGGGCACAATCTCTGCCCTGCTCCTGCTGAGCATATATACTGAGCATGATTTGTACGGGTACAAATTGAAAACAGGAAGGTTTAGATTAGATATCAGGAAGAAATTCTTCCCGGAGAGGGTGGTGAGGCACTGGAACAGGTTGCCCAGAGAAGCTGTGGATGCCCCATCCCTGGAAGTCTTCAAGGCCAGGCTGGATGAGGCTTGGAGCAACCTGGTCTAGTGGAAGGTGTCCCTGCCCATGGCAGGGGGGTTGGAACTTGATGGTCTTTTAGGTCCCTTCCAACCCAAACCATTCTATGATTCTATGATTCTATGATGTTTTGTGGAACGAAATGTCCCTTTGGTCAGTTTGGTTTAGCTGTCCTGGCTGTGTCTCCTTCCTGTTGAGAAGAAGGTGGAAACACAGGTGTAGTACGAGAAACTGAGAATGTCCTTGGCTTGATGTAAACATTTCTTGGCAACAACTAAAAACATAGTATGTTGTCAACATTCTTCTCAGCACAAACCCAAAACACAGCCTCATACAAGCTACTGGGAGGAAAATTAATGCTGTCCCAACCAAAACCAGCACATGGAACATTTCTCGGACTGAAGGGGAGCAGGGACTGCATCTACCCACATAAAAACTAGGGCTGTGAGCTTTCTCATAATTTCTGCTAGACATAAATAAAACTGCTCCAGCTCTTCACCAGCCCCAGAGAAAGGGTGTTCTCTCCACTGCGGGGAAATCACAGATAAACTTGAAATCCCAGAAGCTGCCAGGCTTCATGTAATATTTAATGTACATTTAAAATCTTTTAGGTACCATATTTGAGCAAGTCTCATAACACAGTAACTCTGCGTACAGAACATTGGAAGTGAGATTTTTTGTAAGAAAGTATATTTAGAAGTTACATAATTGCTTTGAAACTTTTCGACACACAAAGAGAAATCCAACTGTAAGACTGAACACACATTTGAGATCAAAATAGTAACAACTGTAAAATGAATAACCAATTTTATTAAAAAATAATGTTTTGTAAAAGCAGAGTACTCCTTTATACCAAAGTCCAATGGGACTTAAAAGACACTAGCATCTTTTACTGTTTTATGGCTAACAAAAGTTAACTGCAATTTATCTTCAACAAAAAAGAAAACCCTTAAAAATTAATTTTGAAAAACGATAGGGTTGGTCTCAGGTTTATGACATGTTTAAGTAAAACTGCACATGGCTTGGCAGACTGAAAATGGAACTGGAAGCTGCGTGCTCTGAAGGGATTTTCAGTTAGCTGTTTCTCTTTTGCTATCTAAAAATGTTTTAATTTTTTAGAAATCTGTTTAGTGTGTAACTGGCCATCTTAAAACATGCTGAATTCGAAACTTCTCTCAAATGTACTCTTGTTTTAATTTAAAGCTAATAATCATGGAATCATAGAATCATTTAGGTTGGAAAAGACCTAAAGGAAAAGATCAAGTCCAACTGTTAACCTAACACTGCCAAGTCCATCACTAAACCTTGTCCCCAAGTACCACATCTACACGTCTTCTAAATACCTCCAGGCAGGGAGATAGTGACTTAACCACTTCCCTGGGCAGCCCGTTCCAGTGCTTGACAAACCTTCAAATGAAGAAATTTTTCCTAATATTCAATCTAAACCTCCTCTGGTGCAACTTGAGGCTGCTTCCTCTCATTCTGTTGCTTGTTACGTGGGAGAAGACACCAACACCCACCTCTCTGCAACCTCCTTTCAGATAGGTGTAGAGAGGAATAAGGTCTCCCCTCAGCCTCCTCTTCTCCAGGCTGAACACCCCCAGCGCCCTCAGCTGCTCCTCACAGGAATTGTGCTCCAGACCCTGCCCCAGCTGCATTCCCTTCTCTGGCCACGCTCCAGCCCCTCAGTGTCTTTCTTGCAGTGAGGGGCCCAAAACCAAACACAGGATTCAAGGTGCAGCCCCACCAGTGCCAATACTACAGTAAATCCTACTTTCTGCACTACTTATATGTACCCTTTATATTTACGACATGCATTTTCCCTTCCCAGTTGCACACTACAGTCGTGTGCACATGCATATAAGAACATTATTGCAGTGTGACTATTATTTGCATATACAAACCATGTTATATTATGGCAGTTGGTATAATCTCATCCTTAATAAAGACAATTTGCTTTTAAATGCCTTAGAAAGGTTGTAATTTTTCTTGAACTCTGACTTCTGAAACACAAGATTAACAGAAACTGACACTCTTTAAAGAATACAGATAACCATAGAAAACTAAAGCCTACAGGTGTCTCTTGCTGTAGGAAGGGTAGGAGAGGTGTATGTGCCAGGCAGCCCAGATGCCAAGTAGCCCAGATGCTAATATCTGGAGGAAAGGTTGCAAACAGCATATGGGTCTTTGTTTGCCTACCCCGGCATTTCGACTGGTGGCTCTGCAGCTGTTTCCCAGTTTCTGAGCTAGTCACTACAATACCTTGATACGCTCAAGGAGCCGTTTTTCCTTACTAAATCATAACCATGACAAATTATATAAATATTCCCCAAAAAATCACGTTTCCCAGAATATTTACATATGATTTTAGTGTGAACTTAAGGAAAACAAAATTTTCTGCAGATATTAAGATTTTCCTTGGCACCTGGTTAGAAGCAATGGACCTCATTTCTATTCTTGACAACATCTGTGAGTTTCTGTTTTTTAGACAAATTGCAGGGCTCCTCTCCTTACAGAAAAGGGCAACTAATATGTGCCTCTACAAACAATAATTTACTTTTTAAGTATGAAATCTCTCAAATGTCTTAATAGTCTTTTTTATTACATAGTTATTAAATATTTTGTTACTTAGAACCACAGAGTCATGGAACGGTTTGTGTTGGAAGCGACCTTAAAGATCATCCAGTTCCAACCCCCCTGCCATGGGCAGGGACACCTTCCACTAGACCAGGTTGCTCAAAGCCTCATCCAGCCTGGCCTTGAAGACAGCCAGGGATGGGGCATCCACAGCTTCTCTGGGCAACCTGTCCCAGTGCCTCACCACCCTCTCTGTGAAGAATTTCTTCCCGTTATCTAATCTAAACCTCCCCACTTTCAATTTAAACCTGTTCCCCCTTGTCCTGTCACTACAGGCCCTTGTAAAAAGTCCCCCCCAGCTTCCTTGTAGCCCTCTACATATTTATTACTTATTTTTATTACATTTTGATTGTATTAATCTGATTTAAATCTTAGTGAAAGACAGCACTGGGGGAACTAACAGCTTGAGAAATCTCAACACTTGTTGCCCCTGCTTGGTAAATAAACAAAGCAGCTCAGACTGTTACTAGCTTATCATAAAATGAGGTTTTAAAATAGCTTGATGCAGGAGCTAATCTAGCAACATCGAAACAAAACAATAAGGAAATCTTTGCTTCTCTGTTATGCACAACTCCAATCCTTCACTGAAACTGTAGGAGGGTTTTTTCTAAGATACAGGAGGGTTGAGAAAACAACAACTCTGTGAAGGAAGAGGAAAAATACTGGCTGACACACTTTATCTTCAATGTTCAGGCAGCTTCAACCTCTTTTCTGAATCACAGAATCACACAGGTTGGAAAAGACCTGTAAGATCATCTAGGCCAACCATCAACCCAACACACCGTACCCACTAGACCATGTCCTCAAGGTGACGTCTACATGTTCCTTGAACACCTCTAGGATGGTGACTCCACCACTTCCCTGGGCAGCCTGTTCCAGTGCCTGACCTTGTAACTTTCACTGTCTTCCCATAGCTATTCAGTTGCTACACCTATTATACAGACTAGAACTGGAGGCATCAGAACACTAAATGACATTAAACCCCACATGAAGTTCAGAGCAGAAAGAAAGACCTAGCACTGCACTGCTGCTTCTAACTTGTACACTATTTGAAAGTTAAATATCCTGAATATATATTATGCTGATAAGTAATACTCTTACACAGTTAATGTTGTGTGCAAAAAATAAGTTTCTAAATAATAAGGAATAATCCACATCTGATTTACAAGGCTCTCTCAATTTTCCTTTTCAATTGTTTTCAGAATAAAGGAATCCAAGAGAAATATTGTTGCTTTTCAGTGTTTCCTATATCAGACTGAAGTGGCAGACAACATGAGGACATATACGAATACAGTTATGGTCTGTTCTTCAGAGGTTATTGTCAAGTATGAACTCACTCCTACATGTGCCACAATCAACCGATTTAGTCCTCCAAAGGAAAACACTGATTTAAGTCAAACCACAGATCTTCTCTCGCACCTTTTTTTTCATTTTGTGTAATATGATTCCGACAAACTAAATAAACTCCAGTGAGGTATTGAGGTAGTCAGATGCAAAGGCACTTCACAGGACACATCTAAAATACACAGAGTTGTTGTGCATCTGCTGGGAAAACTAGTAGGCAGAACTAGTTTTTAGAACTAACATGGGAAAGAAGACAATACAGAAAATCTCTTTTTCTGGTATACTCACCAGTGAACGTCAGCCAGTGCACTGAAGGGATATAGAACAGGACATCCAGGAGTTCTGAAATCCTGCAAAGAAGGTATTTTCCAGTGCATCGCTGCCTTCTAAACATCTCTGCTATGGTAATTAGCTCCATATTTTATCCACTGCAGAGGATCTCTTCAAAAACCTTGTGCAAGAACAGTATCCTCTCTCTGCAGAATCCTAAATGAGAATAAATTATCAATTTTTAATTAGGCAACTGAAGAGCAAGGACCTGAACTCAAGAAAATTACAATCCTCTTTTATTCCAGCGTTCAGAGCAGCACAAGATGAACAAATCAGAGGAATGACAGAAGCCTTCTACCTCTTGGCTGACTTAAATTTATGAGGTCACTCATTCAGTGGTTTCCAGGTAATGACTTCATGTAGACAGCAAGGACTGTCTATGCAGCCATCGTAAAACAAATTTATACAGGTCAGCAATATCTTGCCTATAACTTAAAGTAACTCTTTTTGACAAGAGGAAAATGTAATGCCAGGGGATTGCCTCTGAAACAGAATACAGGATAGGAAGATTCACACCACCCCAGAAAAAAGTGTTAGAACATGTTCGTTTCACCATGTCCCACAGCGCAACACAGCTATCAAAGCCTGGTCCAATGGAGCGATTAGCGCCTCACTCTTGTAAGAAAGGAGAAAAAGAGTAGATTTCCAGGACCACAATGTTAGGGAGGATGAGGAGCACCCTGTAACTCCGAGGAAAGGACCACAACTTTAGGGACGATGAGGAGCACCCTATAACTCAGAGGAAAGGCATATGGAACATGTACTAGACCTGTATCCCACTCCTAAAATCCAAATCAAAGTAGTATCAAAGTCTTCACAATTCTGGGAGAGATTCCAAGAGGAGTGGTCACATTGTCTTGTCAGAACTCCTTCCACCTAGAATACAACTGTAGGTCGATAACAAATTTGTAGATATTACAGTTGCATAAACAGAAACTGGAAAATAAAGAAAACATTAGAAGAATCAATATTCACATACATTCAAAATCATTCACTGACTACGAGACCGGTCAGCAATGACCACTAGTACCCACAGAAAACAGTCTCCCTATTTAATGTATTTTGTGCTGTGTTTTGAAAATAAATCTACAGAAAATTATTCTCTGATATCTAAAATGCCATTTAAAGTGGCCAAAAGGACTGCAGAATGGAGATTTTTTTTTTTTTTTTTGGCCATTTGCTCAGATGTAAAAAATGTGAAAGAAAAACAAGACAAGTTTTCCCAAATGTGGTCATTGAAACCTTTAGACAATAATGTTCAGAACATTAATTAATCTTATCATAAATGGATAAAGTTTAACACGGTCTTAAAATATAATACAGAAGTTAAAATATTCCTCAGCAATCATCCCTACCCTCCTTGCTAGCTGGACTGATGCCCCATGGGCCCAGTGTCACCCCGTGGAGATCAGGAGGATTAGATCGACGCATTCACATCTGACTGCTAGAAGTGTGTTGAAATTTGCATCTTGTACAAGAACCGCTTTGATCAAAACATCGCATACATTTTACACATCAAGGGGCTCTACAGAAAAAGTGTAAGCTTACCAAAGCAGCTGGAGGGATTTGGGGAGGGATTTGACAGAGAACAGTCATGACGCTACTGTCACAGTCCCTGCAAAAAGCTGACTTGAGCTGATTAGTGACAAAAAGAACTGCGTAAGGCAAAATACAAAAATATGATTTTTTTCAATACCAGTTTGACTAAATGACAATAGAAGGAGCGCAGGTTGGCTCAGAACTGGAAGAGATGAAAGGCTGTATCTTTATGGGGAAAGCCACCAAGGGCACTCCTGGAGCCTAAGCACCGCGGCTCCAACCCTGGCTGTCCCACCAGCCAACCCCGCTGAACTCCTGAATCCCTCCTTCTCTCCTGAGCCTGTCTGAGGAAAGTGCAACACAGCCCAAGGCACACATGGCAGAAAACTGCAGAAGATAAGTCAAAAAATTCAAGCATTGCTATATGTCCGTAAGAACATCATCCCTTTATGCTGCTTGGACCCAGCAGAATGCAATTTTAAATCAAACATCATTTGATTTGGCTCAGCTACAAATTTGTCTGAGGTTTGGTTGGAAAAAAAGGGATAAAAAGGTTGATTTCTGCCATGGAAGCCAAAGTAAAATGAGAAGGAAAGAATCTCTGATGGGAAGTAGAGCGCTTTAGGATAGATGATGAATTTTGCTTTCCATGCCATCACACTAGGGCTCCACCTCAGTCTCCCGACTCTCTTGGGCTTTTGTAGCAACAGGGCAGAGAGCAAATCTCTCCTCTTCCCATTCAGTTTCCTTCCTTGGAACCAGTCTAACTCAGCCGACGTGAGACCTTTCCTTTCTTCCTAGAAATCAAAGCTACCAGTCAGGACAGGGATTTTGTTCGATTTTCAAGAAAGATAAAGAAACTTCTTGATCCCATGCTTCCACCCAGTCACCATGCCGAAGGGCCGGCTAAGGCCGTGTTACCGTTAGGGTAACCATGCTGCAAACACACATCAGAAAACAAAGCAGCAGGACTGGGAGCGTTCCCTTGCTCCCATGTTTGGTTTTCGCCAGTTCTATCCAAAAATAAAAAGTCTTGTTTTGGTTTTGGTTTTGTATTTTTGTTTCCCACTGGGAAATCTAGGAGGTTATTACCTTGCTTGTAATTAACACATTAACATTTGCTTTCGAGGTTTTAGTTAATAACAGCAACTCATCAAGTGGGTCCTCCAGTTGCTAATTAGTTTTTTCCCCCACACCAATTTTTCTACCTGAAATTTCCTTCCTGATTCTGTGTAATTTTGCTCCTTTTCCTTGGAGCTTTTCTTAAGAATTTATTTGTGGGTTTTCTGGTTTTTTTTAATAAATTAGAAAAACCTCCACTGCTGACTTTCCATTCAGCTTCTATCTAGATACTGCCCCAGAAATGCTAATAGAATGGTTTGCCTTTTGTTTTTAAATCCAGAGAGAAGCAGAAGTGTGCATATTAACGTTATTAACATTTTGGGGCCTTGAATTGTTGAAGCCTGTACCTTCTAACCATAGGGCTGCGCATAGCACTGTGCCCCTAATCGCTGTAACACTCATCCTCCCCCTGTGTGGCATTAGTCACTGTTAAATTCAGGACCTGGTCCCCCAAGGTAACGCATGCCGCTGACCCTCCTGATTAAATCTGAAAACTCCCACATGAGAAAAACCTGCAGCAGAAGGTTTGCAGCAGATTGTAACTCGGATAACATGGGCGTTGTCCTATAAAATAGGTGTTCACTATACACTTTTCCTTTGCAGTGTCAGAGTACTGTGTGGACTCCTTTTGTGTGCAGTTAAAGACTTCTTCACCTGGGGTTGATTTAAATGATTTTTAAAAAAATCCTCTTACAATGAAGAATGTTACTGTTTATTTTGTGAAATATTCAACATCTTGCCGTTTTCTTAATTTTTTTTTCAAATCCCCCTGAACTTTGTTGTCACAGCCTGAAATAGCCCTGCGGTTCAGAGCTACCTGACACTCGTAAGCCTGATCATTCTGGTAAATTTTAATGAATATTTACCATGCTGCAGAAACGCAGAAGATGCCTGACTGCAGCTGTGCTGCAAAACACCGGAAAAAACTAGTTCTCTTTAGAGCCATTACCCCCAGCTCCATCACTTAATAAAAGGAAAACCAATACATGCTACACTATAATGAAGTTTCTTAGCTTTTTGTTTATACCGGTGCAGCACAGGTTTAATAACCACTGTAAATTAAATGAGATAATGGCATGGACTGGGAAATAATACCATTAGTGTTAAACTGAGTGTCTTACCTCGATATTAATCAGCCTGTAATAAATTGTAGGGGATAGTCTTTTTTTTTTCCACCCACCACCAACCTCTGTGTAGACAAAGCAGGCAAGAAAATTATTTTAATTTTCTGCACAAGTTCGCAAGTACCAGAAGGAAACAAGAATCTTAGAAGACAAAGGTGCAAGTCACAACTTATAAAAGTTTAGCTAGGTAACCATTTAGGCTAATTAGCCAGGCTCTCCCCTAGTCAACTGAGAAAAATAGGGGTAATCAGAGAGCAATTCATTGTATCCTCAATAGGTAGGATGGATGAGCTTCTGGAAGTGCCTTTCTCATAAGCAATTCGTTTGGATGAGGCCCTGGAGTTGGAAGGGGAGAAACGGAACCTAGAGACAGAGCAGAGATTTGAATCTGGATGCCTTCTAGTCCATACAGGAGCCATGACCATCCTACTTGTGTCTCATGAGTTTCTGCTGAAACTATCTTTTTGGATAATCATGTAACGTTTCATTGGACATCAATGCAGCTCCCCCCTCGCAGCTGAGAGTTTGAATTGCCAGCTTTTATGGATCTTCCTCTATATTTGACTAAAGATTGCATTCCGTAACATGAGAAAGATTTCCCAGCAAGGGTCTTATCAAAATCAGTATGCTGCTGAAGGCTTCTGTTTTTACAAGCGTTTTGCTGATCAAAGAAAGCAACAAGAAACCAACAAATATTTTCACCAGGACCTGAAACAGAGACTTTTCAGGAATTGCTAGAAATCATCAATTTGATATATTATTTTGGGTGTGCCTTCATTCCTTTAAAACCAGTGGGAAAGCTCCCAAGGACTTTAGACAGCAGACTTCTTTTCCATGTGAAAAAGTGTGACTATTGAAAGATTGAGTAGGAATATAAGAATCAGATTCACCGTTCTACCATGGCTCCATCTTTACTCTGTCTCCTCCACAAATCACCCACACATATCTTAACAGTATTTCCACCTATAAAATGGAGAGAATTGGTACACTGATGTTGCCCAGAGGATAAAGTTATAAACCCACAGGAATTATGTATTGAAGCAAGGGCATTGAAAAGGTATCTAAATGAAGATGGTTTATTAAACCCGTACATAAAATGGATAGGATATGTTATGCATGACAGAAAGTAGATATTGCTACTCCTTTGTATGCTTAGGCTATAGCCCTGGAGAGGAGCTGTTTGCTATTAGGTCTGTTCATCCACCGAGTAATGTGTAAATTTGGCAACTCATATACTGTCTCAGCTTTCCAGTGTGAAAACCAGGGATTGCTATCTTCTTCACAAGTTTGCTCAGGGGCTAGAGCACTTTGACATCTTTTGATGAAGGCTGAGACAAAGGACAAATGATTAATAATTGGGATCAAATGCTTGGAAGGGTCATTTAGTGCAATTCCCTGTTATGGCGAACAACCTTATCATAAAAAATTATGAAGCTCTATTTTCCCTTTCATTTTCTCTTTCCAGTATTTATACCACCTATTCTCTGTGTTTTAATCAGAAAACACACTCCTGATTTACTCGTGCATTTCCTTCCATTTTTACTGTCCCAGTCCGCAAGAGCAATCAATTTTTCTCATGTGTTACTGTGAACATCCTCTGTATTGATGTCTCCCAACTTTCTGTCATCGGTAATGTTAATTAGCACATTTCTACGTTTTCTGGCAAGACCATCAATAGTGATCCCAAGCCCAATAATTATAAAATAACTGAAATCATTCTTCCTTCCTTCCTTCCTTTCTGCACATTGGTCCAGCTTTGGCAGAAGGGGTAGAGTGTATCTGCTATCCTTTCTAGCCTACAGCCTGCTGGTAAAGGACTCTCCCAGGAGACTGACAGATCCAGGTAGGAATCTCTTGGGACACAGAAGTCATCAAGTCTCCCATTTTGTTAGCAACTATGCTAACGGTCAAGGATTTCTGTAAAAGATGGATAGGAATGTTGTACTGCTGTTTGAAAGAGTTTCTAGGAATTGTTTTTAGATGGTGCTCAATGCATTTGCATCATGCTCAGAGTTCACCTGTTGGATTGGCTCCTGTAGGGGCTTGGGACATTTTATGTGGGATTCACCCGAAAAACTGTATTTACAATCTAGCTGCCTGTTCGTTGCATGGCTCCTGTGAGTTTCTTTGTAGTGCCTGGAAAACTTAGAAACATGGGGAAGTTTAGGTGTGTGACTTCTCTTACCCTGAACTACCCATGTTTGGCCAGATGAATCTTGTCCCAAATGCCACTGACTGTACTGACTAGCCCTCCAGGTACAAAGGCAGCCCAGCCAACTAGCTGAGCTGCAGATACCATTAAACCAAAGCAAAACACATCCTACTTCCAGTTTCCAGGCCCAATGGCAACTTCCAGAGGTGGAGCTTTGGGATCTTCTCAAGCTCAAGCGGGCCGGGGCTCTCCGAAAAGCAAAAACTGAGTTCAACTACCACTAAGGGTAAGTGATGAATAGGGACTGTTAAAATTGCTATTTCAGACGTAGGTTATTAAATACTCTCAATGCTTGGCAAGCATGCAAACACTGGTCGTAGACAAGTAAATGTGAGAGTATCTCCTTGAAAGAGAATATCCCAGCCTTGAAACAAGAGAACAATTGTGCCAACTGGTGCCACCAGAGAAACGAAGCAAGGCCAGAGGTCCCAGAAAAGGCCACAGGGCACGTTCCTCGGAGGCGTTTTCATGACTCCAAGCAGCTGGGACACCTGCTCACAGATGAAGAGACATCTTCATGTCGGGAGACACCGAGAGCTTGAGCGCTGAGAGCCGCTTCAGAAAAGCAGAACGAGGATAAGGGGTTAAACTTCTCTTCCCTGGCTAACCCCCATTTCCACCGGCTCTCCAGGATCATAGAATGGTTTGGGTT
>NW_010223715.1:35092-47855 GCF_000690775.1 Eurypyga helias | reverse complement strand
CTTTAAGGTCCCTTCCAACCCAATTTTTTATGATTCTATGATCTCCATGTTAAAACACACCAGAGGGCTGGCTTCAGAGAGGAGCCCACTCTCTTATTTTGCCATCCATAGGGGTAGTAAATTGGTAAATATGCCCATTTTTATTCCTGTATCTACAAAAGCGCTTTTTCTTCCCTAAAAGATAAATACTGTATTTTTACAGAATGGGAGGAAACCCAACTGAAAACATTTTATCTAGCTGCTGAATTGGCTACTAAAGAGCTTTTGACACAGTCAAAAGCTATTTAAAATGAAAACAAATGGATCAATCATAATGGACTTTACAGTTTTAAAATATTACAGGTTGATTTTTTAATCACAACGTTTGTCAATGTGATTATGAATTATACTTAGGTAATTCTATCTTTCCTGTACATGGATAAAATATATAATTTACCTCTTCAAAAAGGAAAATTTAAGGAATTACTAGGCATATGTGCAAGATATGTTAATATCTTTTAACGGTTAATTTCTCATTAATGCAAAATGTGTACTTTATACATATCCAAATCTTACGGTATATATACTTTCAAGATCTTTCTCTAAAAATTGGTATTTATTATTCTCATTAGAGTTTCTTTGCCCAACTTTGTCATTAACAGAAAAGCATTTTCTATTAATTAGAACACTGCAAGTGAAATCTAAAGTCAAAAGAAAGGAATATTGCAATTATTTGCAGTATCAGATATTTTGGATCTTATTTACCTTCTAGTTTAAATTCATGTACAAAAAATTTGATTTATGCTGTAAAACTATATACCATGTAAAACTGTGCCAGTTCTGAATACTTTAATATAAAGTTGTGTTTCGTAGGCCTCAGTAGTGTTCCAAGATTTTAGTTTTGCTGAGATTTCAAACCATGTAAAATGTTTTCTACTACATTTATCAAACAGATTTTGCTGAAGAGCTGAGTTACCTAATTGTCCTCTGAGAAAACAGTTAATACATTACGGAACATAAACCTGTGTTGGGTCTTAGTTATAATTTATCAGCACAGGGGGCTTCGGGGAAATGCAGTGTAATTTTGTAGTTTGACTTTTGCTAACTGAACAAGGTAAATCATTAACACAGACTAACATTGAGAAATGTACACAATCACTAATTTTCCAGCATATCAAAAGAACTCTAAAAGAATAATTTGTGATAAAATAACTGGTTCTGGAGCTATTCACAGCTCCTGCAATAGTCTTTCAAGCAATGATGGTAGAGAGGTGTTACAGAGACTTCTAAACAGCGATTTCACACAGAATCAGTGTGTGAATAACACTGAAGGATGGTGTGGTTCGTTTATTTAAAAGCAGTAACAAAGGATGTTGGCTCTGAAGCTCAGCTGCTGTCCCTCATTGAGGCTGCAGGGCTAGTTGGCTCCTGCACCCCGCATCAACGGCAAAGGACCCCCTTCCCAAGCTGCTAACCTTGCTGTGGGGTGTAGGATACCCAACATCACACTGGTTTCACAGTTACCAGCTGGATGCAGCCTCAGTGCGAAAGGAAACTGCCCACAGCGTGGTCCTGTGTGTGCTGGGTGAGGTCAGTGTCAGTAAAGCCCCATGACAGGCAATAGGGTTAGGTGAGTTACCCAAACCTGACTGGGTGCAACCCAGCAGGATCAAGACAGCTCCCTCAGGACCTGACTGCAGTTACTAATCACCACCCCATCTAGAAGAGTTGCGTTACTCCGCGTGCCTACTTTAGGAATTATATATTGACTTACCACTGTAAACGGAAGCAAGTAAGAAAATGAAATAAAAAGTCTGATAAATCCAAATCATCCTAAAAAACACAAAACCATTCTTTAGGATATGTTTAATAAAGGGTGTATAATTAACTTTATAAAGCACCACAAGGCGTATCACTGATTTGCAATTCTACTGTTGCACCATTAATTCAAAACGACATTGCAAATTACAAGTTGTGATATGCAGTTATGGCATATATTAAGTAGCATGGAAGAGAGACAAAGTTTTGTCCTCAGTTTATAACTGCAAGAAGCAAGAAAGCTTATAAGCGCTTAGAGAACTTCTGCTTAGTTTTACAGCAGAATATTTATTCTTGCTTAGACTGGGAGCAATAGTTCATCAAAATGTCGTTATTAGTCCTGACTCTGTCCTGGTAGTTAAGTGGATACTATTATCAACATAGCAAACAAATGACTCGCACTCTCTGCCTCTGGCATGTTACATGAATTTTAATCCATTTCTCTTTTTTTGAACATGCTACAACTTAAGCTGCGAAAGAATCAAATAAATTAACCACACAACACGACCTGTAAATAGATCAACATAGACTGTCTTGTTACTGTGAAAACCTTTCACTGAGTATCAGTTACAATCATGATTACATACCTGAACATACAGTAGGTCTGGATGAATGGATGAGGCTTATGCTCTACTGGAAAAAAAATCTTTAAAAAAATCAACAGTTTGTGTTAAAGATTGCTGTGCCTGCAATGCTAACTTATCTTTAATGTTTACTCGGAACGGGTACTCTTTTCTGTCAACACTGTTACTGACCTTGGGCTGCGTTTTGGGCGCATACGTCATGCAGACCGCGCTGAAATCGATGTCCAGGTTTTACACCAGCTGAGCATCTGGCTCGCGATGGCATTACAAAATGAAAGGCAAATCCCTGGTTCACAACAGCCAGAGTACCTGCTGCTAGCACAAGAACATACACAAACAGGGAATGAGGTTTGTCTCGAGTAAATCCTGAGCTGTGGCTGGGGGGAAATCCACATGGAATCCGTAAGAGTAGTGACTGCGACCAGGTAAACAACACCATTACGAAACTACTGTAACTGAGGAGAGAATCATCACCGATGTTTTCTTACTGCTCCACCAATTTCTTGAGGCATTCCCTCGGCAAACACAGACAGCTGTGTTCTTCAACTACGTATTCTGTGCTCAGCTTTCCTTAATACCAGTTAGAATCATAGAATCATAGAATCGCTAGGTTGGAAAAGACCTTAGAGATCATCCAGTCCAACCGTATCTGTCCGCCACTAAACCACATCTCTCAACACCTCATCCACCCGTCTCTTAAACAAGTTCAAGTTGTTCTTCCTGCTTTTCAATAGTCTTCAGAAATTATCCTGTCTTATTTTTCAAGTAGTTTTACTGTAGCCCTTTCCACATTTCTGTTTTGCTGTTAGATGCAACTAAGATAATCTTCAGCCTGCTGGAAGCCAGAAAAAACCCAAATCTGCATGCAGATATATGAAATGTAACAACAAGAAGTCAAACTTAATTTACAGCTGATCTGAATCACTGGTTTTGATTTCTACAATTCTTTTTAACATGTGTAACCAGAGCAAAACAAATTTCCAACAACAAAGAACATCTAATATATAAAAAAAAAGGTGTTTCATTTCATAGTAAAACTGCCACAGGGACAATTCATCCCTCCTTCCTACTCTTTTTCCTCTTTTCTTTTAGACTGAATACGCTGGAAAGACAAGATACATATGCTCTACTCAAAAAATATCTAGATGAAAACAGTTCACCCAACGGTGACCCTTTTGAGCATCCTGATGATCAAAATGACTTCTCCACGACTCACAGGCCAGAAAGGCCTCCAACTCCTCCTTACAGAGGAAGAACTGTCTCAAAGAAAGTCTTCATAAGCTCCTGTGTTATCAATTTGCTTTGCCCTGACCTGCTTTAGGAGTAGACTCGAATGTTTTCAGTACAGCAGCTTTCACTTTTACGTGCTGTCCTCAGGTTTAAGTGTATAATGGTGACAAGGAAGAGCGCCAGAAGGCTTTACTGCAAAAGACATTGATAGTTTATTTCTGTAACATCAACTGTTTTGAGACTAAGATGCCTGTACAGCTCTGACCTTCAGCTCAGAGGAGATTTTCCATTGGCTAGGGAGTGTAGAGATATGGGATCACAGCTCTGGGAACATACACCACACTGCCTCCACTGAAGCCTTCCTCTGTAACCACAGGTATGTCACCTAGTCTATTATCATGTTATAGATGAGAAAAGAGAATCTTTTACACCTCTGGAACAATTATCAACCTTACTTCAAATTACAGAATCTTCATATAATCCTAAAAGTAATCACAAAACCTACTGTGTATCTGAATATTTATAAACAGAACAAGCTGAACTTACAAGTTTTTGTGTTGCTCAACATGCACTAGTAATCAATTAAATAATTATTTTTCCTTTTTTTTGGTGGGTGCGTGTGGACATTTCACTTGTTGGCACAGAGGGATTAGAACTTCTCTCAAAGGACTTTTAATTTCTTCACTTTTCATTTCTCATGTGGGCTTTCCAGATCAGATGTTAGGCAGTGCTATTCCAGTTCATTAGTAAGAAAACAAAATAAGAACCCCAGGAGTTCTCAAATTTAGGTATCACACTCCTTCTGGAAGCATACCTCATTTTAATTACATCTGTATGGGCATCAACTGGATTTGATGGTGAAGCTGAGAAACAAGGCAGCAATGCTGTTCAAAGGGAAGCACAAACTCGTAACAAGCATGCTCACTTTGGAAAACAAATGCAGTGGGCCTGCTGCTACTCACATGACTCCCCTCTTTACACGGCTTCCCTGTTGCACAAATCAGAGTTCTATTTCTGTACAGAGAGAAGAATGTGTTATGAACTCTATGCTCCTGAATCAATTATTGTTTATTACATTATAGGCCATATTTATTATAGGACAAATTAAAAAATATGCTGAGACAAATTCTCAGCTGGTTATCAGTTTACTGAGCTTCACTGAAATCCAAAAAGATTACATGATATAAACTGGAAGAAGAGCTAGAAATTCAAAAAGTACACAAAATACCAAAACCATACTACCCTTCTTAGGTTCATAAAGGCTCCACATGTGAGGTGACTGCAGTCTGAATTCCCTCATTGGATTCATTTAGCTATCAATAATATTCTGGCAACAAAATCAGGACATTGTAATTAAGGTTTAGTAATTTAGATGGCAGGGTTAAAAGAAGAGCTCATCAAAACATTTTGATAAAATAAAAACATGGAGTGCTTGCTTCTGTTTTGACTCTGTTTCACTGTGACTTGGTATTTTTAAAAAAACAAAACGTGCTTCAGCCTCATCTGTCAGCAAGTTCATTAAGATGAAATCTCCCTGGTAGGGCAGTTGCCTACTGGCTCAATACCGCTTTCTGCAGATTCCCACTGTGATTTATGCAAAATCTTAGTCATCTGCAAAGGTGGCAGGAATTACTGAATTGTTTCAGCTCAGGAAAAGAAGGACTGGACCCCAGTCTGACTTCAGTCTAATTCTGTCCACCAAAACAAGATCCCACATTTCTTAGGGCAATCCTATTCAAAAAGTAGCTTCAACATGGGAGAGGACCTACCCTCTGTCATGAGACACCTGCCAGTCGTGACATGGAATGAGAGGAAAAGCATCTCAGAGGGAATGAGAAAAGGAAGGTACCAGTAAGACAGGAACAACACAAGTTCTCATTTTGATATGGCTTTGGGGCCATCCTTCCATCTGAATGAGGATGCTATAATAAGATCACACACCTGGTTCTGAATACTCCAGTAGGGAAAAAAAATAAAATTCTAAAGTATTCTCTGTGTAACTTTAATTCTGCACAGTTATTATGAATATGACAAAGGACAGAGTGAAATACCCAGTGCTGCCAAAACAAGTTCTAAAAATTAAATCTTGATCTTCTTACAATGAACAATCTGGAGCTTTTCATCTGAGTCCAGATGACATCATCTGAGTGAAGAATCCACTCTCTCACTAGGCCAAAATCTTCTTGTGTTTCCCATGATTCCACCCAGAATGGCTGCAAAAAGAGGGCAAGGGTAACTTATTCACTGATTTGTGGAAAGTGCTGGACTGCGTACTGCACTGAAATAAAAGCAGCAGAGTAGTTCCATATCCTGTAATTACATGTCAACAATAGTCTTCCTAGAAATACAGTCTGGAAATAACTGGGCATCAGATGTCAAGTAAGAAATCGATGCAGACCAAATTCAGGATCATACAAGGAACAGAAGGCAGCTGCAAATATTACACAACAAACCCAACAGTGATCTGCTGTGTAAGAGGGCTTCCTTGATGTTTTCCTTACAAATAGATTTGATTTTTTTTTCTTATAAATGGAAAATCACGTAACTGCCCAAGGCCTTGCTTCTTGCAGCTAAAACCCCTGATGCTGTTTATTATGAGACATCAGACAGAATGTTTCGACATAGTGAAGGGTTCCAGTATCTTGACCAGGCCCTGTCAAACAGTAACTCTTGAGCAAGTTATATGTGTCCCTGAGCTGCTGGCTTGGAGTCAGGTCTGGAGGTTCGGGCGTACAGTCTTTTGCTAACTGACTGCCTCTCTGCTCAAAATAATTTGTGTTTTCAATAAGCACTTTCCATCTCCACAAGCCATGCCCCAGGCACGGATCAGCAAAGCTCATTTTGCTGAGCAAATGGTGGACTTCTACTTAGCAGAGAGCTCCCATTTTCAGACAAACCTCAGATTTATTTGTAGGAAAGTGAGTTAATTCAGTTTTTTATCCATGCAAATCATGAAGATAATCTTTGAAATATGACCTGACTGTGAACTGAGGTAGTACGATACTGGAAGTTTTGCCAGGGGGCGGCACTGATACTGCTTTTAGGAGGGAAAGTGGGGTAGGATTCTCAAAGGCTCTTTGAGTCTTCTCCTTGCTGGAAGAGAGGAGTATCAGTGAGATGACATGGTCGTGCAAGGCAAGAGGATCTGTATGCAGCACTGTACGAACACCAACATGAGTGTTTGTCTTCTGCAGCATGAGGATTAAATTCAGGGGCAGGCATCTGTCTGGTAAGCACCCGCAGTCCACCTACTGATGCAGCCCAAAAAGCAGTTTGTGTCAAGCTGGCTGGAAACCTCTAGTGCCTCTGAGGCAGCCCTGGATGCACCTTCGAGCAGCACCACCCAAGAGGCCACACAGAGGGTTTGCAGTCAGCTTTCTTCGTAACAGCTGTAAACCATGACCCAGAAACACTCACACACCCTATTTCCATCATCCCAGTCGTGTCCTTTCTGTCACCATACAAAAGGGACTTTTATATGAGACAAGGCTACCAACTTCTTAAAGTAAGGTAGTTACATTGCAGAAACAGAGCCAGCACCACCCCAGGGTTAACGTCACCAGGATTAACCTATACAACAAAAAACCCCTAACAAACTAACCCCAAGGGCTGTTGCTGATCACAACCAACAACTAGACAGCACAGGACTAGGTTTAATAAAAGCACACACTCCACACAACGCAAGACATCTAACATCCCTTTCAGTATTGATTTCCTTAGCAGCCTCAGATGGCTTCAGAACCAGTTTTCACAACAGAAGACAAGAGGTCAGTGCCTTTTCACAACAGCTCTGAACAAAAAGACCCCGGGATTACATCAGTGCTCATCTTGGCGAAGACACTATGTGCCTCATTAAATAGGGATTTTCCACTTCAGTAACCCTGTGCCAGCATTTCAGCCCACACACTTTTAATAATGACTTTCTCATTACAGTTTTATCCAGTTTTTGTCTCAATCATTTTTCTTGTTGCCATCAGAGATTATAGAGAAATCACAATTTCCTTGAGATCCCGTTTTATGAGAAGAGTATGGTACAAAAACAAAGCGCAAAAGTTTTGGCCACTGTAGACAGACATCACAAAAATTCTCTCTTTATGATTACACTTTGGTCGATTTTTAAAAGCTTTTCCATAATATAGATCCCACAGAAGAAAAGGAACTAATATTAGTTTTCATTTGTTTTGAAAGTCCTCAATTTAAGGACACAGTATAACAAAACACATAAGGTACTTCTCCAGGCTTCAATCACACACCAATTGTTCTGAGAAAATGTATTCTGGATGCAAATTTTGTATACCTGCAAAGCTCACATTACCGAGTACCCAAAAGTGTTAAATAATTCCTTAAATTAAGAGTCTCTTTGGAAAACATGTGTCATTTGTTTCATGTGTATTAATGTAAGAAGGTAGTCTCAAAAATTATGTCATAAAGAGAACACGTTTTTACGATCAGCCCTGTAAATTTAAAACTCTTATTATCTAGCAATGGAAGTTGTCTTTGAAAATGGAGGCTGAAGATGACATTCTGATAAACCTAGGTAAAACCTAGGTAAAACTATTTAACTAAGTTAAACCTAGGTAAAACTATTTAACTAAGTTAAACCTAGGTAAAACCTAGGTTTATCAGAATATAAATAATTCAGCAGGTTCAAGAAAACCTCTCATTTACTCAGGAAACATTGGAAGTATTTTCTCTTTGCTGACATTGTACAAAGCATAGCAGCATCCCAGGTATTAAACCACTGAGTGTTGTTAAAAGGGTACAAGGAAACACAAAAGAGAACCTGTAAAGGTCAACAAAACCAGTAAGGGCAGATTACTCCTTTCTTACTCTGTAACACATTCATCATTAGAGGTGGACCAGTCCACATCAGCCGTATCAGTTCTGACCTCCAACTTCTCACCCAGCTCCCCTCTGCAGGTCACCCACAGCCCCAGAACAACCTAAAGGCGATAGCACACCTAAAGCCCACACTACCAACCACAGTGGCAAAAGCAACAGCTGCATCAGCGAATAAAGCCAGAGGTGTGGTTATCAACGTGCACCCTTCTCTGCACAGTGCCAGAAGTCATGCTGGGGTAACCTGCACCCGCCAAAAGAAGTGCCAAAGCACAGGGAAGAAGTAAACGGCACACCAGCTACAGGACCACAGCTGGGTCTAGCACCAGCTTGTTCTTCAGTGCTTACAAAAGTCATGGAGAGTCTGTACTCCTGTCGTGTGACCTTCAGGACAGGTCAAAATCTGCCAACAGTCAGAAACTCTCACAGGCAATTCATTCCATCACTATAACTCCTCTTTAACATCAATTAGCAAGAATTTCTCTATGTTGCCTTCTGGACCCTAGAAGGCAAGAGCAGACTGGCTCATTGTTTCAGCTTTGAGTAAAATCTGGTCAATTGATCACCTCAGAGGAACTGATGATAAGAAATAATTATCCATTGGTAATTTACCTGCACCTACCCATGTAATTTTTACAGATATAATTTCATTCCATATTGAGGCATAGTAGCAGCTTATTATCAAAATTTGTAATAATACAGTGTTTCTCTCTTTATGAAATCCTGTGAGTAATTTGCACATCATCTAGTTCACGGTACGATTATACACATCAATGCTTATGGTAGGCTTTGCTAAAAAATAATTCAGAGAACTCACTACTTAAGAACTACTGTAAATGCTTATAAAGGAAGAGTGAAGTTATCAGAGATTTTTGCTTCATCTTCATAGATGCAGCTGTCACCAAAATAGAAAAAAAAAAATGCCAAGTGGAAGAATTGCTCACTTGTACCCTTTCAGAACCAAAGAAACCTGAAAACTTATACAAAGATGTGAGACTATCAGTTCACAGATTCACAGAAGGGTAGGGGTTGGAAGCGACCTCTAGAGACCATCTAGTCCAACCCCCCTGCCAGAGCAGGATCACCTGGAGTAGATCACACAGGAACAACTCCAGGAGCTTTTGAAAGTCTCCAGGGAAGGAGACTCCACCACCTCTCTGGGTTGCCTCACTAATGCTATGGAACATAACCAGATCACTCCATCACAGACATCACTGTTGTCACTACCACCACCTAAGTTTTTTTGCACAGTTGCAATAGAATAGTTTTATCTAAGTAGATAAGGCACGAAGATTTGATGTTTAAAGACTTGTGCTTCAAAGATGAAGTTCACATGTACTAGAAAAGCAGAGCAATTCAGGGCTATTACAACATCTTCTTCAATGAAACGATCTGTAATGACCCTAGTTTCAACAAATTGCTGGAACGTCATCAAAATATCTGATTTTTTAAAAAAGAATAAAATCTTAGCCTAAACAGATAGGAAGATTTTGGAAAAATAAAATCTCTAATTTCCTTTCATTCTGATCCAGCGTTTGGCCTCCTCTTCAGCTTAATACAGACGTGCTTGGCCTCCTCTTCAGCTTAATCCAGATGCCATTATTTGGACGAAGAATCAGTTCTCCAGTCATACCAAGCTCTTCTGGCTTTTGACATGAGTCCACCCAAAAGCGCCGCAGGATGAGGGCTAGAAGAGTTTTCTCCTCCATTTGTGCAAAGCGCTGACCTACAAATTAAGGGCAGAAAAAAAAGATGTTATTGTCAAGTTGCATCAAGAGCTGCTGCATTTGCATGCTCACAGTGATACCTCTAGGAACACGGGACAGCAAGGACTGTGCCTCTGTGTACCTGGACCAGGGAACCTCAGGGGAACTGAGAAGCCCACAGCTCACCCCACAGCAGTTGATGAGACCTGGGCAGTGGCAGCCAAGCCTCCCACACCAACAGAAGAGGCCCTGAGGGGACACCAACAACCAGGATGGGCAAACAGGGCATGGTGCGTCAGCAAGGGCATAGAATGGCCCTCTGCATGTGAGGGCATGGAGGAAGGGTGTTGAAACTGTCACCTTGACCAGGGGACAATGGTATCCAGAAAGCCAGCAGAAAGCCATGGCCTCCCTGAGCTCGGCACCCACCACGATGGATGCAGCCTCCCAGGCAGAGCTCTGCTGCCCAGGTGTCCGGCTGCGGGCTGTGCCCTGCTCTGAGGACAGGGCCTGATGGCAGCTGGGGGATCACCCCGGTGTGCCCGGGGAGGGGGATCCTCCGCTTAGTAACAGAGTCCCGGGAGGAGGGGAGAGGGTGAGGAGTATCAGGGCATGAGAGAGAACCAGACTACTGAAACAGCACCCACCTTCCCTGGGACCGGCCCAACAGGCAGACAGGACACACGATATAGAGGATTCCCTGTCCTCTCTGCATGGCTGAGTGCAGTGACTGAAGGGACAGGGGGCAATGGCAGCAAGATCCTGCCTGGCGCAGGAGGTGCCTCTCCTCTGTGACCACCCCACCTTCCCGGGGCCCTTGCACCACAGGTATGAGGCTCTGCCAGCGGAACCCAACAGTGGCCAGGACGATGGCACATCCAGCTTGGAGGTGTCACCAAGGTTAATATGGCCTACGCCCTGTGCCAAAACTGCTTCCGTAGGGAAAAATTATGTGTTGGTGTCACAGGAGACTCCCTTCTGCAGGAAACAGAAGGCCTAATAGGCAGACTGGACCCACTTCTTAGGGAAGTCTGCTGCATCCCTGGGGCTCTGGTTAAAGGTGGGGAAGGTTATGGAGCAGATCATCCTGAGTGCCATCAGAGCGCATGTTCAGGACAACCAGGTGATCGGGCCCAGTCAGCATGGGTTTATGAAAGGCCTGCTTAACTAAAGGCAGGTCCTGCTTAACTAACCTGATCTCCTTCTGTGACAGGGTGACCCACTTAGTGGACAAGGGAAAGGCTGTGGACGTTGTCTACCTAGACTTTACTAAAGCCTTTGACACCATTTCGCATAGCATCCTCCTGGAGAAACTGGCTGCTCCTGGGTTAGACTGGTGCACTCTTCACTGGGTAAAAAACTAGCTGCATGGCTGGGCCCAACGAGCTGTGGAGAACGGAGTTAAATGCAGTTGGCGTCCTGTCACAAGTGGTGTTCCCCCGGGCTCTACAGAGGGATCGGGACAGGCTGGATCAATGGGCTGAGGGCAACCTTATGAGGTTCATAACGGCCAAGTGCCAGATCCTACACCTGGGCCACAACAACCCCTTACAGCGCTGCAGGCTTGGGGATGAGTGGCTGGAAAGCTGCCCAGACAAAAAGGACCTGAGGGTGTTGGTCAACAGGCAGCTGAATATGAGTTGGTGGTGTGCCCAGGTGGCACACCGTGAGATCACAAAATAGACAGATGAGAAGTTTCCAGAGCAAAACAAGTGCAGGACATTTTCCTTCTCTCACTCAGTCTTGCTGACGCTGAGGATCAGAAATCTGGAAGCAGTCCTGTCCTAACACAAGAGCCCACTAACGTACTACCAGGTTGCACAGGGAGTGAGGAAGAAACACCAGCATGACAGACATTGGCCTCTGGAAAGAAAGGAAACGTTTAGAAAGAAACAAAATGTGGCAGCATAAGCACCAGGCTTGCAGGCAAAACAGTGCCCAGAATTCAGGGGTAGGAGGGCAGGACAGGACACAACCAGCAGGCACATCAAGACTTAAATTTCTGATACACTCTGCTGCCACAGTCACCACACCGGAAGCAGCACTGCCACAGTACAAGGGCTTCCTCTCCAGCTACCTACCAATGCAGTTCCTGGGACCAGCCGAGAAGGGCACGTAAGCATACGGGTGCCTTCCCTTACAATTTTCAGGGAAGAATCTCTCAGGCCTGAACTCCTCCGGGTCAGGGAAGATCTCAGGGTCCCTATGCAGGGCATAAGTTATGACAACAACACTTGTGCCTTTTGGTATCTGATATCCTCCTAAAGAAAAAAGGAAAAGGGAGAAGAGTCAAAACAACAGCAAATAAGTAACTTTCCATACACAACAGCACAGTAAAAAATAAAACAACGCTGCCCTTCACTTGGAAAACAACTCCACTGAGGAGGTGGCAGCAGGATATGAAGTGGCAAACACAGGACACTACTTACTAATATAGCAATCCTCTCTCAAGGTACGGGCAAACAGTGGAACTGAAGGGAAGAGCCGAAGGGCTTCTTTCACAACACACTCAAGGTATCGAAGCTTCTTTAAATCATCCAGTGTAACAGGACGCTCAGTGTTGCCTGTGCAAAAACAAACGGAGGGATGAGCAAGACCAAAACTCCC
>NW_010223715.1:0-35080 GCF_000690775.1 Eurypyga helias | reverse complement strand
CCTGCTCCATCCAGGAACTCTCATCATGCACCAAAACCACACAGGAGAAGGTGCTACACATACATTGAACGTGCACGCCCTGCCCCAAACATGTAAGGTTGGCTGTACTTTCCTACAGACCTTCCAGCATCCATCCCAATCACCTCTAGCTATGGAAAGCTCCAGAAGGGCAACAAGGCACGTTCCTATATCCCCTTCTACATCTAGGTTCATAATGTACCACATTCCCTGCTCACAAATGCAACCACTACCACAGCCCCAAAGAAGGAGAGAATGGAAACATACCAAACACCTCATCCAGTTCTCTGTGAACCTTCTTCTGGGCTTCAGGATGATGTCCAAGTAAGTACAGTACCCAGTTCATGGCAGCTGCTGTTGTGTCATGGCCCTAGAGGTCCAGATTTACAAAGTCATTCACTTTCAACACCATTCCTGTGCACATGGAGGCTTCGTAAATACTTAGGTGTGCAGGTAGTATAGAAAGTGAGACTTACTAGTCCCACGGCCATGAGAAAAGCAAGAATCAAGAGGGAAGAACCCTATCCAACAGGCTGTTACTCAGGATGTAACATGATCTATGATTCCGTCAGGTGCCTGAAAACTGACCAAAAGGGAAAAGCATTGAAATAACCCAAGACAACATCCTTCTCCTCTGTCTCCTAGAAGCAGCATGAACTACCAGTATCTACACAATGAAACAGACGTATATTCATCTTTTTGGTTGCTGTCCAGTCAACAACATAACATCTGGGGGGGCACCGACTACCCCAGGAAAGATACAACGGACACAATCTGTAATCTTTACAAAAATGTCCAAAAAAGGGCTTAACGAGGGAGAGTACAGTGGCCTTGGGAGGGAATACTTCTTGGTTTCCTATGAGACGGGGATCAGCTACTACAGTTCTCGGCACCCCACATAAAAATTTCTAAAAAAAAGGAAACAAAGGGAAGGGGAACAAGACAAACATAAAAGAAAAATGAAAAAAAAAAGAGGGGGGAAGAAAAGAGAAAAGTTGACCAACAAAGGGTTTGGTACTAAAAAGGTACACTTGTGAAGTTCAGGATGCTGCACCTCTTCAAAATCCAGCTATGGAGTAGCACAGGAGTGGTAAGATGGGAAGAGAGTTTCTCTAGGTTACAAGAGCACCAATATGACCTGAATTCTCTCCTGAGAATTCTCCTGAGAGAGAATTCAAGTCCACCTAATGGAGGCGTGTGAAAAACTTATGAAAGTCTCGTTTAGATCCTTCGATGGACAGGACACCAGACATAAGTTGACAGTACACCAGTGCACAGCTGGGGACAGAACCAGAATGTTATGGCCCGTGTGGCAAGGGACAAAATGTTAGGAGAGCCGACAAATCACAAGGCAAAACACTGAAGCCACTTAAAGCTCTCTTTAGCATTAATGAGGTTTGCAACAGAAGCTGAGAGTCAAGGCCCATGTCAGCCATTAAGATCTTATTACTCACCTGCTTTCACGAGTACAGCCTGCTCACACAGGCAGGGCCTGACACATGTGAATTGCCCAACATTTTGCCAGGACACACAGTTCTGGATCAAATGTTTCTATCCTTCAGTAGTTTCTAACCTACAGAAATTTCCTCTCAGGCTTCCAGGGCTAAAATAATTTCATATTAAAAGCAATCTCCTGAACTAAGAAAAGGAAGAGTCGCTACCTGCACATTGTGAACGTCAGGTTCAGAAGAATAAAAAAAAAGCCAAAAAAACCCAAACAAAAACCAAAAAACCAACCAGCTTCCTGGGGTACCTCAAACATGAAAGTATCCACTTCCTCACGAATGTCCCTGTAGCTCAATTTGTTCCCTTCATCATCTGTTGCACTCAGCAGCATGTCCAGGAAAGCTTTTCTCTTCTTGGAGCCACCGTCTTCACAGCTGCCATCAGCATCACCTTTTGTTTGCTTGGTGTTTGCAAGTTCTGCTGCTTTTTCTGCAATGACCTGAGATTGGAATCATCCCATTAGATATGACGCAGGCAGCACATGCGCACATTCTACACCACACCGGTTTGTCCCAACTTGTTAAAACAACAACATCCATTTCTAGCAGTCTACATGAGCTAGTTAGCATAGCTGTCAGCATTAGGTCATGAACTTTAACTGACGTTTTGTGTTAGTAGATGAAATATGACCAACCTCTCTTGTCCCAAGCACTAGAATGAACCTTGAATAGGCTTTGTGTGATCAAGAAAACAGATGGCCAGACTATGCAAATAACTTGTTGATCATCAAGCAGTGTAAACATATCCAGAATATCTGGAACAAGCCAATCGTGAATGCCAACAATAGCAACAGCAAGTCAAAAAACATCACCATAATTTGAACAGACTGATCACCAAGAAGACATTCTCTACCCTATCCAATAACTAAGGAAAGGATTACACCTCCAACATCTGTGAAATGCAGGAGATGATTGAAGAGAAGCCAGGGCATGCCACAACCCTGAATCAGGGCTGTACGTAACATGGCTGGAATGACTACACATAAGCTTCCCAAATTTTCTTCAGTATGAGAGCAATGGCTAAACTTCCCTTTTTTAGATCAAAGCACATCCCCAGTGACAGACAGATTTCCTGCTGTTACCACCGCTGTCACAACAGCAAAGCAGAACCATACACTAAACTGATATTGCTCTTGACAACAGCAAAATAATTAAAAATAAAGGCATAGAGTATGCAAATTTGTTTGGAGGAAGCACTGAATGGGGGAAAAAAAAAAAGTTATATACATTGTTTCCCTCATTGAACATGCACATACACAGACACATACTGAACCACCTTTTGTCTCAGTGTTTTCTGTCAGCACCTACACAAGGTGATATTATTATCTACTGTTCCTTTGTCATCTTCTAAGATTCGGCTTCTTATATTCAGTGCACCAGCCCAGCAGGGGAAGGGAGTAAGTGGTAACTTAGGTCCCTTTAAGAGCTTCTCTCACGCCTTACTGCTGCAATTCCCAATAAAAGGAAGCAAAACATTAACTAATTAAAAAAAACCACAGTGTGGCTCATCATAGGTCATGAAAGTTCAGACATTATTTTCTGTGTGGTGGACACTGATACAGTGACATGGTGGGGTACACACATCTATTTTAGGGAAAGCAGCTTCTCTGGTAACATTCTAACAGTAGATTTGGGAGGGCAACCATTGGCAAGAATAGCATGGAAACCATTTGGTGAGAGAAGGGGTTGTGGCACAGTAACATGCTGAGAGAACACTGTGTGCTATGCCAAGTCAGTGATGTATACTTATTGGTTTCTGTATCAAAGTGTCTTACTGCTCATATGAGTGCCTGCATATATTTGCTCACCTCAGCAGTTCTGCTACAGATAGGGGAAAATGAATACAGGCTTCAATTTCTGAGGGCTGGACCAAGTGCCATTACCAAGCAGAGCCCTGTGCATACTGCAACAAACTTGGCAGTGAGCTGTTGCAGATGATTCAGATGCGGAGCATCTGGGGCATAACAAGAGTTCAATAAATTCCTGTTGTTTGTGCCGGCTGTCAAGGACCTGTAAGTCCTATTACTCCCTTGGAGTAGTATACTCCCTTGCTTAAACAGGACAGAGCTCCTGACAGGCAAGTCAGCTGTTGTCTTCTTCTCAGGCAATTCCTCAGCATCCTAACAGAGACAGTTCTCCTCTTAATAGATGGATATCAAGGGGGCTGAACCTCACCTTCATTTGGAAGCTCTCTACTGAGTGCAAGACTTCAACAACTAAAATGCACCATTTAAAAAACAATAAAATAATATATACTGTATCTGTAAAATTGTGAAGGATCTTGAGATTCCTTTCATGCTCTCTTCCTTCCCTGAACAGCATATATACAAGATCAGGCCAAAGCCAAGGGCTCTTCTGTCGCCGTTGAATCAGATCACTCATCCTAGGGGCACAACAATTACCTCATGTAACATTTCTTGACAAAAAACAAATTTACAGAACACTTTGAAGAATGAAAACCAAAAAGTTGTACACCTCTCCAAATGAAGGGGAACTTAACATGTTGTGTCAGTTTAAACCCATTCATCTGAAGGGGAAGGCTGTTCATATTTGTTTCCTGATTTTAAACCATCTCAAAATTTCTGTTACCTGTCCCAGCATCACCATGATTTTATATCTTTAAGCAATAAACTTTGAGAAGGACAGCATATTCTTATTTAGTTTGAATCCTCTTGAAAGAGACATACAAGACATCCAGTCCAGTCCTGCTCTAGACCAAAAAAGCATTGACTATGCTGAAAAGACATGTACATCCTGAAAGACTGTTCATGACCGGGTTGCAAAATATCAGCCCTGAGACCAAAATAGGATTACATTCCTACTTGGCTGTCCAGATACTGTAAGTGCCAGACAGCACCTGAAAAGTATTAAAAATAAAGAATACAAGGATTCAAGTATGCTCAGACTCAGCTAGAGTATATCTGGAAGGGTTGATTGCCATTGCTATTCAGCTCTTGCACATGCTTTTGGCTGCAGAAAAAGACTTTGAGTAGTAATTATTACATTTAGGCCAACTTTAGGCCCACTTGCAGTACACTTTGTGAAAGACCAAGGAACTGATGACAATCAAACCCACTAATTCCACCCCCTTTTTGTAACATGCCTGTTTCAACAAGCCCCGTCAAAGGCTAGGAGCGAGATGCCAGAATGAGCTACGTCTTCTCTAGGCTGAAACACCAGTGTGGTAGGAATATAGACCACTGAAGGTTAAGGAGAATCTTCATCCATTACTGGGTGCGGAGAGAAACACAGTGACAAAGGACGAGGAAAAGGCTGAGGTATTTAACGCCTTCTTTGCCTTGGCCTTTAATAGTAAGACCAGTTTTTCTCCAGGTACCCAGCCCCCTGTGAAGGTAGCCAGGGATGGGGAGCAGAGTGAAGCCCCCATAATCCAAGGGGAAACAGTTACTGACCTGCTGCACCACTTAAGACACCAACAAGTCTATGGGACCAGACAGGATCTACCCAAGAGTGCTGAGGGAGCTGGCAGAAGTGCTCATAAAGCCACTTTCCATCATCTATCAGCAGTCCTGGCTAACTGCAGAGGTCCCAGATGACTGTACGTTAGCAAATGTGATGCCCATCTACAGGAAGGGCCAAGGAATTCCCGGCCTGTCAGTCTGACCTCGGCAGCAGGGAAGATTATGAAGCAGGGGAAGATTATGGAGCAGATTATCAGGTGACACGTACAAGACAACAAGGTGATCGGGCCCAGTCAGCATGGGTTTGTGAAAGGCAGGTCCTGCTTGACTAACCTGATCTCCTTCTGTGACAGGGTGACCCACTTAGTGGACAAGGGAAAGGCTGTGGATGTTGTCTGCCTAGACTTTAGTAAAGCCTTTTACACCATTTCCCACAGCATCCTCCTGGAGAAACTGACTGCTTATGGCTTGGATGACTGCATGCTTTTCTGGGTAAAAAAGGGGCTGCACAGCCAGGCCCAACGGGTTGTGGTGAATGCAGTTAAATGCAGGTGGTGGCCAGTCACAACTGGTGTTCCGCGGGGCTCAGTACTGAGGCCAGTTCACTTTAACGCCTTTATCGACAAGCTGGATGAGGGGATCGAGTGCACCCTCAGCAAGTTTGCAGATGACACCAAGCTGAGTGAGAAAGTTGATCTGCCTGAGGGCAGGAAGGCTCTTCAGAAGGATCTGGACAGGCTGGATCATGGGCCGAGGCCAACTGTATGACCTGGGAGTGTTGGTCAACAGTTGCTGAATATGTGCCGGCATGTACCCATGTGGCCAAGAAGACCAATGGCATCCTGGCCTGTACCAGGCAGAGTGTAGCCAGCAGGACCAGCGCAGTGATTGACCCCCTGTACTGGGCACTGGTGAGGCCACACCTCAAATCCTGGGTTCAGTTTTGGGACCCTCACTTCAAGAAAGACATTGAGGTGCTAGAGCATGTCCAGAGAAGGTAAAGGGTCCACAAAGATGGGGAAGGGTCTAGAGCACAAGTCCTGTGGGGAGCAGCTGAGGGAGCTGGGGGTGTTCAGCCTGGAGAGGAGGAGGCTCAGAGGAGACCTTATCACTCTGTACAGCTCACTGAAAGGAGGGTGCGGGGGGGGTGGAGGTTGGTCTCTTCTCCCGAGTGACAAGTTGTAGGACAAGAGGAAATGGTCTCAAGTTGCATCAGAGGAGGTTTAAATTGGATATTAGGAAAAATTTCTTCACTGAAAGGATTGTCAGGGGTTAGAACAGGCTGCCCAGGAGGTAGTCGAGTCACCGTCCCTGGAGGTATTTAAAAGACCTGTGGACAAGGTGCTTAGGGACATGGTTTAGTGGCAGTATTAGCAGTGTTAGGTTAACAGTTGTAGTAGACGATCTTAAAGGTATTTTCTAACCTAAAGTATTTTATGCTTTTCTTAATACATTGGACAGTCACATAGAATTTGAACGGTGTAAATCCTGCGGTGAACTGCAGAGCAGCAGTGCCTCAGCTTTAACATGCTGCCCAAACCAGCACCTTCCTAGTTCTGCCAGTCATGCCAGGGTGAAATGCTGCAGATCCATTTTCTTTTTATAACCTCCTCTACTAATGCATTAACTGAATGGCAGCCAACACCTCTTCAAAGACCCAGCCTCCCATTGCATGTACTCATACCAGAAAACACATCAAAATCTGCTGGTTTTCCCTGCCTTCTTGGCTTTCTATCTCCATCTGTGACCCCCCCAACACTCCCTCCTGACTCAGCAGATGAACTCCTGACACCAGAAACATTAACTCCAGCCCAACTACAAGGTACTCAAGGAAAATGTCCATTTACCTGTAAATAGCACGAACATACTCAGAATCCTTATTCTCCTGAGCACCCACATTCTTGCCCATCGCTGTTTCTAGGAGGAGGAAATCATCAACGGTTCACCAGTGCAAAGTGAAATGCAGAGTTCCTATACAGAGTAAGTTACTGCTGCACCCAGACTCTATCACACCGTCCCTTTGACAGGTGAATACACACACCCCTTTCCAGGTGATGAGCTCTCCCATTTCCACGCTCAGGAACCCTGTTCCTCAACACAACCTCACTTCAGGCTGTTACTTCTGCTCTGCCCATCCCACAAACTCACTTGCTCAGATGCACACACAAGAACACCCTAGGAGAAGGAATGGCCTTGGGAGGACAGAAATGCATTCACACGATATGCAGGGACGTTTCCTCTTCAATCACCTCCCCACACAACACGGCACAGCTGCACTCATGAGCCTCAGCAACATTCACCACCTCACCGCAGTCACCAAAGAGGACTTACCACAGATGATATCCAGGGCACACAGAGTGATGTCCAGAAAGATATCAAATGGTTCCTTGTCAACATGCTTCTCAAGTCTCTCCACCAAAATACCTCCTTGTTCATTCATAACCTCTAGAAAGTCAGTTAAGATTGCGAAGTGGAACGTGGGAGTTATCATCTTCCTCCGTGACCGCCACTTGTCTCCAGTGCTGCAAAATTAACAGGGAGAAGTTAAACTTATGAACTCCAAGTCAAAAATAAAACCCTCACCATCACAAGAACCACACAGCCAAAACTGCAGCCTGGGGCACCTTCACAGATGAACATGCTGTAGAAGGCTCTTCAAGCTGTCCACAGCACTCCCCAGAAGGAGCAAACCAGAAAATATTTCTTGCTGCAGTTCTCTCCAAACACAAGCCACCATTTCTATAGCTGCTGTCAACAAAAGAAGATGCCAACAAGCCTTCAGGCAATACAGCCTCGTGGTTGTTCAGGGCACAGGCTCAAAGGGATCGAGCAGAAGCCATGTACAGGGCATACCAGCTATTCGTCACCAAGGCTTCAACCCTTCACGTTGTCTCTGCGAACCACCACCCATGCCTGCCTCCATCTGCTGACTAGGAAATGAGGATCTCTGAGAACTAGGGTCTATGGAAATTACAAAGTCTGGCTACAAAGTACTTCCTTGGAGACAGGAAACCACCTCCCATATGCCAGTGAAAGTGCATGGAGCCACAGCAGGTGACACCAGCTCCCTGGGGGTTCCTGTTCACTTTTTGGGAATCGCATGCCCACAGGCACCAAGCTGGCAGCTCTGCTCACAGGGCAAACTGTGGGAACATTTCTAGAAGAACGTGGACATGACTATAGAGCCCTGGAGTAGTACGTGACTGCAGGCACATAGCTGTGTCCTTGGAGTTAGCAAAACAGGGTCTAAAGGGAGTTGCCCAGGATGAAGGTCGAATTCAGGTGGAACAGAATAGGTCAATCACATGTTAGCTTTAGGCGCGTGGCCAAGCCAATGAACCAATGAATGGAACTGTATGATATAATTGTGATAACCAAATCTTATATAAGCTTGTTGGATTTGTGAATAAACGTCTTCGTTTATAACTCTTATAGAGTTGCTGAAGTCCGTTATCTTCGCCACCAGCAGCAAACCACCACACCACTTCTCCTGTTCAGCTACTATGGGGGCACTCCTCAGGCCAGTTTATCTGCTTGTCCATCACTACTGTTCTTGATCAGCAGAGACCAGAACGCTCTCCTCCATTACATTTTTACATGCACAGGGAAGTCATAACACCTCTAAAAGCCTACTGAAGACAAAACAGCCACTACGGGAGAAGGCAAGAGTGAGGATATACCATGCCTGACACCCATGGACCTCAACTCTCTGCACTTTGCCACTGATGACTGTCTTATTAAGGGCCATGAACAAACCTCAGGTTAAAAGGCATTCCTCATCCTCTTACATAAACGTGTGTCTCCCACACCAGGTGATCACAGCTGGCTATTACGACACCATTGCCCCATCACAAAGCATAAGGAGTTCACCTCTGAGGGCTCCAAAAGGCAACGAAGCTCCTCTGCTAACTGGGGGTCCTTGGCCTTCTCATGAAAGCACAGAAGAGGCACCACTGCACAATAAATGACATCACTCACCATAGGATACAACTTCCCAAAATTCACATTCACTTCAAGGCTACGGACATAAAAAAGTAACAATGGCCAAATCTTCCAAGAAACAGATAAAGCCAAAAGACTTTTATCAGACATTAGCTGCTAAAAAGCAACCAAGACCATCACAAGGAGTAAGACTTCTACAGCTATCATCTACAACTCTGCCCAGAGGTGCACACAGCATTCCTGGCACCAAGCCCTCTTCCTATCATATACCCACCAATTCTCAGAAAGACAGCAGTGCACCTGCATATCACCGTACCTCGTCAGAAGTCCAGTGCCCAGCCATGGCTGCAGGAATTTGTACAGGTACGACTTTTCTATATGTTTCGAACTGCTCAGAATAACCTGTCAGAAACATGCAAGAAAGGAAAAAACATCACTTGTTAGATGGAGAGATTTCTGCAGCTGATATTACTTCACACAACCTCAGTTTCTCTGGAAAAGTGCCCCGAGCCTCAGCAAAATGCACAATATTTCAATACAAACTGGTGCTCAGGGGGAGCACTGAGTTCACACCATCAAGCCTTTCAGGATATATCCCAATCCTGAGAAACAATGAAAAACTCAAAACCTACCACTCCCACTCCCCTTCTCTTCATGAAGAAGAAAAATCTGTGTTGCAATGTCACAGGCAGAGCTCAGAGAAAACGCAATGGTTTCCAGCCTTAACCAAACTCACAAAAAGTACCATCTCTTCAATAAACACTCCAACAAAGAAACAATTCCCAGTTCAGGGACAATCCTTGTCAGCAACAAAACTAACAAATACGTTTCACGGCATAAAGACAGACCCACCATGTTCAAACACAGGTCAGTTGAACAGACACAAGCATTGCAACCTGCATTTCATAACGTTCTATCCCTATTTCAGTGGTCCCATCTTCCCTGCTATATGCCTGCCTATTCTGATCTTGGGAGCCGAAGCTTTCTCACATGTGAAAACAAAATTAAAGGAGATGCTTCTTTGTATAAAACATACTAAGTTGCTGCTTACTTGCTGGCAATCATCTGTACCTTTTTTTCCCAAGACTAGGCTTTTTATATTCTTCTGCTTTCGGTCTTTCTTTAGCACCACGTCAGAGGACAATCTCAAGTAAAATCAGTCCAAGCACTTTTTGCAAAACTTACATTGAGAGGACAGAAACTAACAGGTTGAACACTGCTGTGCACAACAGCAGAACTGACAGGAGATGAGCACACTCACCTCCACAGTGTCAGGGTGATACAAAACCATGATAGGCAATGGTCCTACCCAAAGTTTGAACAGTGGCCAACTCCTGAACTCTTCAACATAAACCTGGAGTTGTTTAAAAAAACCTGGAATGAAAATGAAAAAAAGCAGATCAGAATTTTTCAAAAGGGTTTTTGCTGAATAAGCAAGACCTCAATAATGTACTGTTTTTCACCATACACCCTGTAACTATGGTTTTGTTGTAGTTTCATCTTGCTACTATGACCAAACAGCATATTTTGCATGTATCTATCAGCTGTACTGCAGGAACACTGCACTCCTGAAGACAGTCTATTCTAGAGAAACCTCTCCTAGCTGTAGATAAGGCAGTTTGATTAAACAGCCTCAAAATGCTGCAGCGTGGGCCTCCTGTACTCCAATGCTCGTTGCAACAATTAGAGACAAATGAAACTTTGTCAAGCCTATACTGACATTTTATAGCCAAAACGCTGTATCAAGAGGCTTCTTTGCAAGTACAGCATCAAGCCTTTTCCCAGCTGAGACCTCACTGGCAGGTACTACATTTGTGGTGCACACACGAGTGATGTTGTGCACAGTAATGGCAGAGCACTGCACAGGGACCAGTATCACTTGAAATGTCTCGTTTCTGATAGCTGGACTTCTGAAGAAAATCTTTGGAGCCCTTACACCGTTACTGTTTGCCAACAAATTAGTACATACTACAAGATGCTTAAATCATATCACTCACTCACAGCCACCACCATGAGTGACAGTTTGTGATTCTAGCAGGGGTTTTTGAGAGCTGGCTGCTCCAGAATTAAACTCTTGTCCTTTTGAAAACCTTACTGAAGGATAAGTGACCTCTTACAGGGCCACTGCGGATTTGACAATTCAGATGTCCCCATCTTAAAGCACAAAGACTCAGAGGATCATTTATGCTATGGACCACCTGAGAGAGACCACTTTTGCACAGCTGCCAGTTGGACTTCATAGCAGTGAGCCCAGCAATCCAGCCAATTCTCCACCACTCCAGCCCACATCTTGTAACTTGAGCTATACAGACAGCATGGGAGATGCTATCAAAGACCTCACTGAATCAAATTAAACACCATCTATTGCTGTCCCCTTGCTCACAGATCCAGTTATCTCATCACCGAGGGCAAGAAGGTTCATTCTGCGATTCTAGAGAAGGTGGCCGCTATCAGGATGTTCAAGATTAAACCTGCCTTTGCCCTTTCAGAAAACAGATTAAACAATAAATCACTCCCTCCAAGGACTCTGCAGAGTCAAAAATTCAAAGGTCCTTAAATCAAAGGGAAAAATAAATGAAAACAAAAAATCGTTTCTTGATAGATACCCAAATACAGCATTCCCTACTCTTAAGCAAAATTCTAATGACACCTCATCCAAAAAATTTAAGTGTCAGATTATTTTTCTATTTTTTAACTTTTTTTTTCCTGATATCCAACAGGAATAAAGTATTTTCCAGCATCTGTCTACTGATATCAGTAAATAAAATCACCGTTGCAGGAAGAGTCATTTTTCTTTCTGCTATAAAACCTTACCCTTTACTCTAAAAATTCTTTTTATTTTTGATCACATTTTTAATGAAAAATATTATAAACCACAAACCTGACTCATTTTTACATAAATAAACAAGAAGAAAGACAGGTGGTCATGGGCTTAACTCAAGCATGGAGGCTATGTGACTCCTGCTAACAAAGGAGATTAAAAGACTCCGTAGAACATGACAGTACCCATCAAATTGCTTTCTGGAGAGGGAAGCAATGTTCTTCTTTAGCTGTTGTTAATAAGATTTAAAAATAAGGAAAAAAAAAAGAAAAAAATATTTGTTTCTCAGTCAGGTTCATATACACATCCTGACTATGATTCTGCTTTTGTTTCCCAAAGACAACTGCAGGGAAAGCTGCTCGCTCACGGTTCTGCCAAAGACAGGTCTTTCATGTCTGTATCGAGATACGGGGCTGGATCCAGAGGAAAGATGCGAGTGTGTACCCTTGTGAACAGAGGGACCATGCCTCAGAATGTGTCAGCACTGGGCAATGTGCATGCCCACGCTGCTGCAGTCGTCCTTGGCTTCACCACACTCCCGTGACCCAGTTGCTCTCTGCTGGCAGCGTACCTGAAAGCACAGCCAGAACATGTGTGCAGAGCAGACCAGCATCACCAACACACCCACAAGAGTCTGCTGGTCCACTGACAGCACAGCCAGAGCTGCTTTTACACCACAGGCTCCCCAAGAAAGGTGCTCCTGTGCAAAACCAAGTACCTAGTGGAAAGGGAATGTGTAGCTCACCTGTGCTCTCTCAAGTGTCTGGCCAAAAGAAGGTACCATCGATCCATGTGAGCACAGAAAAGTTTGCTTTTGAGGGATGTACTGCAAATACTACAGCAAGTTCTTTAGCACTTAAGGCATAAACCTCAGGCACAGCTAATCCTGAAAACAACCCAGCAGCTCAGTGCGCTGAAGTCTCTTGCACATGCTCACTTGGGGGAGGATCACTGAAGTATTTTTTCCTTGCCAACTAAAAGCGCTGTTTGGATCACAGCTAATAGCCATGGGGACACAGTGCTCAGCGTTGTGAAACAGCTCTTCCTGCAACAGCACCCAGCACCCCTCCCTGTCACAAACACAGCGTTCCTGCTCCACCACACCAACAGCTGGAAATGGGTCCGAGTCCAGCCTCAGCATCTGGAAGCCACTGACAGACTGACCCTTCAGCTAATCTTCCACTGATAATAACCCCACAGTCATGCAGTTCCCTTGTCCACCTCTCACAGAGCTCCCCTCTGCAGGTCCCACAGCCCCAGAGACACACCCAAAGCCAATGGCACACCCTCCAACCCGCCGCCACTCCATCGCCCCAGCACCTCATCAGCGCTGGCTCCTCCAGCAAAGCACCACGCAGCGCAGGGACTGCACTCCAGCCTACGGCACAAGCTGCCCTTACCTTCTCCCTCCCGTTCCAAGAGCAGAGCGTTTCCCAGCAGAGGATAGCAGGGGCTGACACCCGGGATGGGCTTCATCACCCACCACTGCCTCCAGTAATCCATCAGGAAGGTCAGGGAGCGCATAGCCACAACCGTCAACAGCAAAGCGACAACCCCAGCCCCCAAGTGCAGCAGCTGGGGTCCCCCTGCAGCTCCCTGCACGACCTCCATCGCCACCCTCCAGCCTCCTGCTCTCAGCCTTGATCCGTAGTGGGGAACCGGCTCTGCAGTGAGTGGAGCGTGCCAGGACCGGGGCCACAGGAGCAGGAGGCGGAGCTGTCACACAGGCCCCGAGGCGCAGCTTCGTGCCAGGAAAATAAACAAAGATATAAAAAACTCGTGGGCCAAGAGGCTGCCTGCAAGCACTGCATGATGGCCACAGGGAACGGTGCCATTTCCTTGTCCTCACTTGGCTCCTCTGGCTCAAGAGAAGGCTGAGGAAGTTCCTCACAGGCCTGTGCAATCCCTCAGAAGGAAAATACAAAATTGCTGTGAAGAGAAAAACTGAGCTTTGCTGATTTGAGGAGGATGGGTGTTCGCAATACCACCTCTCTCCATCTGTTTTCAGGCGCTCAGGTTTGCATACAGAACCGCTCCAGTGCTCTCCAACACGATGCAGGAAGGGTTTCCAGCGTTTCAGGTGGGGAGCACCGTTCTTAAGCTGGGCTGATGGCTCAGAGGGGGTATGCAAACCAGACCCCATACAGGCCCACGATCGACAGCAGCACCGCAAAGCACACTGGTGCTTCTCTGCTCAAACGTCCTCCGCTGATGTCACTGCTGAATGCTCACTGGGTGCCAGTAACACAACAGGCAGCAGCAGCACCTGTGTCACAACCTGCAAAGCGCTTGTGTAGAAGCAGTGCCATACCCCTCACAAACCCCGCTGCCCTTCCTGCCTCAGGAGCAGCCAGGGTTCCTTCTCACTGCTGCAGGACTGCTGGGCACCTGCTTCTCAAGACCTCCAGTGCTCAGAAACCCTATGGTCAAACAGAGATTCGGCAAAAAGACAGCACGGCTCACACCCAGTTTGCAAAACTTCACCCCCCGAATATACCACAAAGCTTCTAATAGCTAAGGTCATGGATCTCCTGCTTTGTACCAAAACTGACTGCACTGGCATTCTCAGTAAACCAACAACAGCATAAACAGAGCAACTAAAGTAAGAAACACAAATGGAGAAAGCTTGGAACATCAGAAGCTAAGGAAGGGCTGATGACCCTTGGCAGCAGAGGGGAGTAAATTTTGGCACTTTGTTCCTGCAATCTCCCAGCAAACACTTCACCATAAGTGCTGACCGTTGCATTTTTCTGCATGGTAAACAGCTAGAAATGAACTTTGCCACTCTGTTATTTGTAATGGTGCATTTGTGACTGAAAGTAAAACGTATGTACTCTGTCTTGTAAACATGCAAGGCCATCAGTCCCCTCTTTTGTTCAGATGACACCCCAGGAAGGAAGGAAGTGTGCAGGATGAAGAAGCTCAACTTCTGTCTTTGTAATATGGAGATGACGTGGGTTACAGAATTACACTCTCTTCTTTATAAAAGCCTTGCAGTTTGTTGCCTTCACAGAGTTGATAATTAGATGAAGCGGCAAATTGTGATTCCAAGTCAAAATCTGTGTTTCAGACTGCTGATAATTCCTTCTGCAGGAAAAACTGTGAATAAACAGTAAAACAGCGGGGAGAAGGTGAAAAGCCATGGGGAAAGCAGTACGGAATACAGCAGAACAAGCATTGCAAAACCCTGCCAGCAGCTGGTAATGGTGATGCTGCTACTAACAAAAGGCAGCAGCTACACTGGAATGAGACATAAAAGATGACAAAATTATAGAATTGGGTTTGGTTGGAAAAGACCTTTAAGATCATCGAGTTCAACCAAGATACATCTCAGATAGAAGAAATGCCTGGCATCTCTGAGGTCTAATTATGTCACAGACTTGCAATCATCACGAACCTTGGAAGATGTTCTGTAGGAGAGGAAGTTTCTACCGAACTGTGGTTAACATTCCCTTTTGCTCAGTGTTGGGTTTCAGCAGGCACTCCACGGGTTAGTGAGTCATTGCTCTTGTAAACATGCATTAACGGTGCAAATCTGCTCTAACTCAGCCTCCCAGAGACGCAGAAGCCTATCTGCCCGTACCAACAGAAGGCAAACATCTGTCAGCCAGCTATGTCAGCCCATGCACACCAGGCTTCTGCTGGTCCCTAGAAACCAGATCTGGATTCTTCGTTAAGGAAATTGATAAAACCATTGTTACCAGCAAGAATAACAAAACCAGAAAGCAAAGTAAGGCTAAAACGGATCTGGTACAACAGAGGACAAAAGAGAAGTACACAACGCATTTTTAAAAACTGTGGTGTGCTCTTTACATTAGTCCTTTGCCCCAGCCAAGACATACCTGATGCTTTTGCCATCCCTTGCAAAACACACAGCATCCACAGTAAGCAAGACTAACCAGTTGCTAACTTAGCAATCACTACAATTCATTTGCAATTAGGAATGTTTTTTCTTAGGAAGAGCTTCCCTCTTTCTCAACATATACAGCTACAACATGATTCTGAACAGCTCAGAGATCTCCCCCATCCTCAGAGAGGGATTTTAGGGCCCGATGCTGAACTTCAAGCCACTGTAGCCTAAAAATCTAAGCTTCAAAGCCTAAAGCTTGAGGGAGACTCCAGCTTCCAATGTTTCTGTGGATTGTCTTTCCTCACACAGGTAAAGGAGATTAACTGCCATTTGAGAGACAGAGACCACAGCACATTTTTCAGAGACAAGACTGTTTGCTGTGACACCCACCTCAATCAGGCATACCAAGGTTTCTGCAACCTGCTGTTCACTGTACAGCAACAATTGCTCGGTTCTGCAGCCATCGTTTGGGACCCCTTCACAACATCAAGTTCTACATGAATAAATTATCCCCAACAGAACACAAACATTTGCTACTGCTAAGAAACCGAGATCTTCCATGCCAGAAGACGCATGCCAGGATAATAACATGCCTCCCAACAAAGCAGGTTGCAGCTTGGGCCAACACCCAACCCTCAGACCATGGCCTACTGCTGTAAAGCCATTCTGATAATGCACCACTGATGTTGTCATTAATACTGAACAGCTACCAAAGCACCTGACTGATGTTTATTCATCCATGTGTCAAGGGAAAAAGCCTACTCCCAAACTGGATGGCCACAACCTGCCCCCAGGTCATGGGTGGAGATTCAGCCCACCGTTCTGCGGTTTGGCTAGATCCTACAGGGTCTTCTCCTTGCTAAACTCTTAGCAAGTTTAAATAAAGCATTTAGCAACATGCTATGCATTACATGAAGGTCATGGAGCACAAACGCATTACAGAGGTCATGGAGCAGAAACAAAAGTGTCAGTTTAAGATCTGGAAGGCCTTGCGATGGCGAGTCCCAGAATCACACGAGACTGCAAACCTGCACGCTCAGAGCACAGAATATTTGCTCTAGGAAATTCACTTTCCACATTTTATGTACCTGCATGTACACAGCGAGCGCTGGACAGCCTGTTAGAAGCTGTGGTGGGTTAGTCTTGGCCAGCAGCCAGACACCCACCCATTCCCTCCCCTTCCTCAAGAGGACAGGGAGAGAAGAAAGGATGACAAAGCTCCTGGGTCACAATATCATGAGCAAAACAGACTCAACTCAGGGGAATTCAATTTAACGTATTGCCAATTAGAGAGTTGGGAAGTGAGAAACAAAGACAAAAAAGTTCCTCTCTGCCACTGCCTCCTCCTCTTCCTCACACTTTTCTCCTGCTCCAGCATGGGTCCCCTCCATGAGCTGCAGCCCTGGAGGACAGACCTGCTCCAGCATGGTTTCTCCACAGGATGCTGGGGAATCTTTGCTCTGGTGCCTTAAGTACCTCCTCCCGCTCTTTCACTGACCTTGGTGTTTGCACTGTTGTTTTGCCCTCTCTTCCCTGCCACCTCCTCCTCTGTCTATCTGCCTGGCATTCCCCACACCCGTAAGTAGATTTTCAGAGGCACCAGCAGCTGGGGTGATGGGCTCAGCGACGTCCTGGAGCAGGTCCATTACAGAGCTGGCAGGAACGGGCTGTTCCCTCTTCTCAGGCCTTTTCTCACAGAGGACACCCAAGCAGCACCCCCGTCGCCAACACCCTGACACCCACACCGGGCTGCAGAGCCTACCCTGAAACCGCTCCAAGACTGACAGGAAAATAGGGGTGACACTTCCTCCACATCACCCCAAGACTAGAGACATCGGCTACAAAGGAATGGATACAGGCAAACTGTCAACAACCCTAAACACCTGGAAAGCATACGGGTGCATTCCTTAACAATTTTCAGGGAAGAATCGCTCAGGCCTGAACTCCTCCAGGTTGTGGAAGATCTTGGGGTCTCTACACAGGGCATAAGCTACGAAAAGAGTATCTGTGCCTTTTGGTACCCAATATGCTCCTAAGGAGAAAAGGGAAAGGGAGAAGGGTCAAAGTAACAGCAATTAAGTGACTTTCTATAAACTGCTTCACAGTAAAACAAGAAAACCCCTGTCCTCTACTTGGGGAACCGTCTCAGTACTCTCTCCTAGAGACATCCCAGCACCCATCCCAAACACCTCTAAGTTACTCAAAGCTCCAGAATGGCCACAAGACACATTCCTACCTCCACTTCTTCAACCCTGATAAAGGAGGAATGGAAAATGTACCAAACACCTCATCCAGTTCTCTGTGAACCTTCTTCCGGGCTTCGGGATGATGTCCAAGGAAGTACAGGGCCCAGTTCATGGCAGCTGCTGTTGTGTCATGGCCCTAGAGGTCCAGATTTACAGTCATTCACTTCAACACTATTCTCATGCACAAGGAGGCTTTGTAAATACTTAGGTGTGCAGGTGGTATAGAAAGTGAGACTTACTAGTCCCACGACCATGAGAAAAGCAAGAATCAAGAGGCAAGAACCCTATCCAACAGGCTGTTTATCAGGATGTAACATGATCTATGATACTGTCAGGTGCCTGAAAACTGATCAAAAGGGAAGTGTTAAAATACTGGGAGCCAATAAACACACCTCTTCCCTCTCCTCTGCCACCAGAGAGTGCTCCATTGCAGCTTTAGTAATTAGCAGAGTTTTCCTTTCCTTTTAAGCTTCAGAAGCAGATGCTTGTTGCTCTGCTTTTCTCTCCATTCAGAAATCCAGTGACAGAGCTCCATGGTTCCGCAGAGGCCAGTAATCTTCTCACTTTTACAAGGTGCCAGACGATGAACTGCTCTTCACTCTGTGGTTCCCACTTCTGCTATTACAGAACCAAACTGGTGTATATTCATCTTTTCATTTAGCCTACATCCTAAGATCTGTGTTGCCATGAAGCGCCACAAGATGGTAAGGAACAGGTTTTGCCATCATTTCTCTGCATCCCTGCCAATGTCTATATAGTAGAGGAAGGAGCACTCATGAGATCAAAATTACATTTTGGATACACCTCTGAAGATGGCTTAATTGTGAAGTTTGAACCTTATGCCATCTTTGACACCAGATGTCTGAAGCAAATGCATCATTGACCTGCAAATGTATGAAATCAACCTGCAACACCAAAGCAAAAGCATTCTTTCTCAGATACTGTACCATAATACCACCAGTGAGTAAACTCAGTGTAGCCAAAGGAGAAAAATACTAAGCCTGGAAAGTAATTTAAAAATGCTTCATTTACTCAAAAGAATACAACATTTGATGACCATTTACACCAACAAGAAATCTGATAAACAGTATGCATATAAAATATGTTACAAATGCTGGATTACCAATCCTTGAACATTAATAAAAAGAAGTGAGGAGAACTGGTATTAATTCCCAAGTAGAAAAAACTGATTCTATTCTCAACTGCACTATTTGGGAAAATAATTGAGTTTTTCAGCTCCTCCCCTTCCCCTTCAACCACAGCTACTTAAAGTGCTGGCTTTCTGATGGAAGGAGGAATGTCTGACTGCAAATATACAGGGTACTAACAGCCAGGGACCTGATCAGGGCTGTGACCTCTGGGCAGAACACAATCCCACCTCCTCTCTGATCTGCCCATTTGGGTCGACACAGAGGGGTATGAAACAATGACTTCATCAATTAAGTAAATATTTTCACGTTAAAGCTTCAAAGGCTTGGATAGTAAAAAATATGATTAATTTGAACAATAACAGGCAATATGTTATAAGACATCTCAAGAAGTGGGAATGGTCTTACTGACTTGTCAAATTGCAGGTTCAATTGCTCAGGATCTGCAAAAAAGTTTGTCCTGACAGGGAAAACACTGTTTCCTGTATACAAAGTCCATCCCAGCAGTTCCTACAATAACTGATGAATAGAACAACGTAAATAGAAGCAATGAGTGAATTCCAACTCAAAAGGACCAAAGGAAGAACATGTAGGGACAGACAATATTTACAAGAGAGCAACTGCAGTAAGCAGATAGCCTACTGAAAAATGGAGAAGTGTTAAAAGTGGAATAAAAAAGAAGATGCCAAGAAGTCCGGCTTAAAAGTATAAGTTATATATATAACTGATGTTTGGATAGACTGTAATGTCTTCAACACTGAGGAAAACACAAAGAAGTGGGAACAGGACTTCATGGCTTAAACATAACTTATTTGCTCCTATAGGCAGAGTAACAATTCCCTAAGGAATGACAGAAAAAGGAGGAATGCCTGAGAAGAAAGTGCAGCAGCATCTTGACTCTGCAAACAGAGCTGTCACCCAAAACTCTGGGATCTCAACCATTTGTTTTGTTCTGCTCTAATTTTAATCTAACCTCTGGTCAGACAGCTTTAAAAGAAGGCAATGCAGGCATCCTGAGGATCGCACGGCTCAGCAGAAACCAGCACATTGCCCATGTTCTTTGTTACACAAGACACTAGCTGGCAAATTTAGTGCTTCAGTCTTCCATTCCGTGCAGGGGGGTCCTGTTTCTTCCTAAACTGGGTTAAGAAGTAATCTGAAACCTCTTCCTTGAGGTTGAAGGGTTTCTCTGAAAAGATCTGTAGTAGTGCTGTGAGCCTAGAAAAGATAAAACATTGTTAATTGTGGTAGAATGTGACACTCCAGGATTATGTATTAGTTACTTCCATCAGCCTTTTCAGACCAATGTTCCCTAACCTGCCCTTGACCTTACATGACCTTTTATATAATTATGACAATCAGATAAGTATTTAAACTCAAGGAACTTCCAAACAAATAAAGGTTATGTTCAAGCACCCAAATACCTCAGAAACTAGCTAGCCAGCTTTATTGTACCAATGGGACTAAATAAGCCATGCAGGGCTGCACTCTTTTTCAGTGTTACAAACGGAAAACATAGTTGCAGATCAGTATTAACCTTTTTGTTTATTTAAGAGAGCTTTATACTTACAATAAAAAAGCACACTTTCAATTTTATTTTTTCCTACATAAAAAGTTCACTAATTTGGTGAATTTATATGGAGGCTAAAATAAAATTCGTGTCATGAAACCAAAAGGCAGAACAGTTCACAAACATGTGTTTGTGTTGCTACTCTAGCAGCTGCAAAATATTTAGCCTGTACACCACATCCTCTTGCCACAACTGTAAATATGCTGAAATCATAGCATCACCACCTAAGATGAGGGGGAATTCTTTTCCTTCCACGTCACAGCAACAAAAAGCAGCTTTGCAGGATTCCTAACAGTCATACCTAGGGCTATCTCAGACCAAGTGAGAAGAAACTTCAAAACCAAACTGAAAAGGTAATGCCGAGCATACCTGTTGTTCTTTTACGCAAAGATGGCTCACCCTGAGCACTTTACTTCTCGACCGTACTACGGATTAATAGGTTTTGTTGGCCTTTTGCCTTCCAAGTGATTCTTACTTTGCCTACCTATTAAATATCCTGGACCTGTCCCTCTGTGGTTAGCAAAATCCATTGGAGTCCGTGATCTCTTCTGAGGTGTGGCTGTCTGTACAAAGGAAGGACATACCATTAGCTACTATAGTATAATTATCTACTGAAATGGTTTGATTACAGTTTTTATGATGTAGTCCAGCAGAGCAAGTACTACCAAGCTGCAAAGCTCAAAGCAGTACAAAACTGCACGCTTCTAGTACACAGACACCCTCAAAAGAACTGTTGGATGCATTAACAGTTGAAAAAAATCTCTTCATCCTGCTTTTCAAGGTCCCACACCCTCTCAATGCCTTTTAACCTCCTGCTTTCCATAGGTAGCAGGAATCCCTGTACACCAGGAATCAGGAGAGATCTTCTATAGATCAACTGTGGGCATGAACAGAAGCTTCTTCACTTCTCCATGTCCCCAGTTATACTGTAACATACCCTGAATGTATGAGTTGTGTTGGGCCTTGAAAACTGAGCAGTAATAAAAGTTCTTTCTCTGAGTGGCCGTTGCTGTGTACCACCAGGCACTGCACTCGATACTCTGCTGTGAGCATATCGTCCTCGATGCTGGAAGAATTAAAAGAGCATTGAGAGAATGCTGCAAATGAACTGGTTAAAATAGTATTTTTCCCTTGCCATAAAACAAACAGCACAAGAGAAGAAAATAAAAATATGTTTTCACTAACCAAAACCACTGATTTAAGGTAATTTAAGGGTACTGATGTTTTTCAAACAGATTTGAGACTGTTCCCTAATATTAGTTGATAATGCCCAAAGGCTTATATTAATTAAAATCATAATAATAATTACAAGTTCACATGTGGTTCAATTCCAAATATTATTCAGAGGCAAAATAATAGCAAAATGTCAATTTACTTTCACTCTGGTAACTTACTGCTTCCCTATGTTCCAAAAATAGGCAAGTATCAGTAAGACTTACCTCACCAAAAAACTATATTTAAATACAGGTGGATATAAGTGCAAGGTTACTAGCCAGGTGGTTAGTTGTTTTTCTGGTTTTTGGGGTTGGTTTGTTTGTTTTAAGATTTTTCTGTTTTCAGAGGAAAGTCGACCGTTTGTGAGCTGAGGTTTTAAACTGCCTTCTTTTGCATTCTAACAGTACCACAATGTAGCAGACATTAGCGTTTCAAGACCATATATTAAATGTGAACCAACACAAACTGTAAAACTGCTCATTTAAACCAGTCAGAGAGATATTTCTTTCCGAAGAGCTTGAAGTTTTTCACCAGTACAAAAACGAACACAACTTACAGAGCTCTGTTGGAATCGCGGCACTGAAAGACAGTGTTCAGCAGCCTCCGAATTTATCGGTGGTAACCTGTTCCGGGTTGTAGGTACACGAGCAGAAGATAAACGATCTGAGCTGGCACCCCTGGAGAGTTTTAAGGGTGCTCCTTTTAGGAAAATTCACATTAAAGACTTCTTCACTGAAGTAATATGAAATTATTAAGCAGTACATTTCTTTATAAAGGTCAGCTACAGAAAGTAACAGAACCTGATATAGCAACCAAAAAAAAAACCAAAAAACCAAATGTCTCTCCCCCAAAAACATGGTTCTACTTGCTTTCTTTTTCTTTCTCTGTTCTATTATAAATAACACATCTTAGGTCAGTTCTCAAGTATTTCACAAAATCCTTCACTGGCAAAATATCAGTAAAGTTTTGAGGAAAGGAGAGAATAAAATGAAAAAACTCACAATTTGGTTCCCCTAAGGATTTGATCATTGTAGATGTTAGGAGGTTTTGAGGAAAGCTGGTCAGAAGTGAGATAAGGCAATCTACAGTGGCTTGGTTGCTTCCTAGAAGATGCCAGCAGTACTCGAGATGACGAGAGAACACTGTTATCAGCAATTCTCTCCAACCTAGTGTGCACTGAATTTGGAGTACTGGAGCCAATGCTGCGCTGTTTGTCTTCCTGCTCGCTCCTAGGGAAAAAAAGGAGGAGAAAGGAGATGAGGATGAAGTTAAAGAAGTAAAAGGATTTCAAAAATTGTATCCTCTACAAATCTTTGTCACATCAGCAACACACGAAGAAGATGACTGCCTTCTTACTTATGTTGTACAATTGCAAAACATCTTCTATATAGTATGGATTGTGAGGTGTTTTGAGCATGTCAATACCAACACCTACTGTGTTTTTTCCACTGTGGCAACATGCCTCTGCTGGAGTGGTTTTGCCTGAATTGTCATCACACCATTCAAATCACTGCAGAAGTTGCTGGAGAAACGGTGAACCTAGTAAAAGGAACAAATACGCATCAACCTTAATGCTTTTTTTGAAGTAAGGCCTCAAAAAGATTTTCTACTTCTTTCTTAGAAAATTCCTGTTACAGTGTTTCAGTAGAATTCACAGTAGTAGATTGAGCAAAGACATTTTGCTTATTTTAAATAGATTCTTGCAAACAAAACTTTGGTAAATTAGTTAATGAATTGGAACTCAACTTGCAATATAAACTTCAATTGAAGCTGAACGTTGATTCTCCGAAATTTCCATTTTCCCTCAGCACAGGCCAGCCCATGGGCACAGAGCCTGGGCATGCATCAGGAGAAGTGTGGCCAGCAGGTCAAGGGAGGGGATTCTGCCCCTCTACTCTGCTCTCGTGAGACCCCACCTGGAGTGCTGCATCCAGCTGTGGAGCCCCCAACATCAGAAGGGTATTGACCACTTGGAGCGAGTCCAGAGGAGGCCACAAAGATGCCTATAATGAAAGTCTGAGAGAATTGGGCTTATTCAGCCTGGAGAAGAGAAGGCTCCGGGGAGACCTTAGAGCACCTTCCAGTGCCTGAAGGGGCTACAAGGAAGCTGGGGGGCACTTTTTACAAAGGCCTGTAGTGACAGGACAAGGGGTAACGGGTTTAAATTGAAAGTGGGGAGGTTTAGGTTGGATATCAGGAAGAAATTCTTCCCGGAGAGGGTGGTGATGCACTGGGACAGGTTGCCCAGAGAAGCTGTGGATGCCCCATCCCTGGAAGTGTTCAAGGCCAGGCTGGATGAGGCTTTGAGCAACTTGGTCTAGTGGAAGGTGTCCCTGCCCATGGCAGGGGGGTTGGAACTGGATGGTCTTTAAGGTCCCTTCCAACCCAAACCACCCTGTGATTCTAGAATTACATCTAGGTGTTTCACTTTTGGCTGCTGGGACCAGTACAGAAACAAGCATGCCAGCAGGAAACACCAAGACTGCTGTGCTACCTCTTCCATGTTCCTTACCTCACTACCAAGCAAGCGTGGAGAAAGAGCAAAAAAACAGAGCAGCAGTGGTTGGAAAAGCACAAGTGTGCATCAGAGGAGCCAGGGGACAGAGGGAGAAGGCAGCAAGTAGGACAGAAAGTTTTATCAATACAAACATGAGCTTCCACAATGACAGGTAAGGTCTAGTGCCAGTGCACTGGTGGATGTAGAGCAAGTCTACTTTTACAAGAGGCAAAAGAAATGAGAAGGAACAGAGTCTGAAACTCACAGAGCTGTACATAAAGCCCTTTAAGTCACAACTTCACATCCCTGCAATCCAGGGAAGAGACTAATCTACTTTCTTAATTCTACCAAAAGGAAATGACTGGACCACAATAAAAGCAGAATTATTTCCTAAGGAGAAATACAGTCTAGCAAGTGGTATTTTGGGAATCAATTTCAGAAATATCTTAGTGAAAAATGGTATCTTTAAGAACCACCAAAGAACAAGTGATTGCAAACAAGAAAAGTACATTTAATGAACCTTCATTTTAAATTAACTTAAATATTTCAAGCCTTTTCTAACTTAAACCAGGACTCTGTCCAAGGTCAGCAGAAAAAAAACTCACTGACAGAAAATCATTTTTACCTGGGAGGAAGCAAAAAATACACTTCGCGCTTCAGAGCCTCTGGAAAGAGGAATGCTCCCGGCATCTGCTGCAATACGAATGACTGGCAAATGTGGCAGTTTTGTTGTAACAGCTTTCAGTTTTTCCACCTGTTTGTCACCCTCTGTACAAAAGCAAAAAAAAAAAAAAAAGTAAAGGTATTTTGTATGTTTACATCCACCATTTGCTGGGATTCAAACATCATTAGACTTCCCCCTGCCCCAGGACGTCTTCAAAGCCAGGCTGGACGAGGCTTTGAGCAACCTGGTCTAATGGAAGGTGTCCCTGCCCATGGCAGGGGGGTTGGAACTGGATGGTCTTTAAGGTCCCTTCCAACCCTAACCATTCTATGATTCTGTGATTCACAGTAAATAAAGACTTTCACACAGTTTTAAGTTTCCATGATATTTAAAAATCTACCATAATTGATGTTTTCCTGAAAGCATTCCCATTTGTTTATGCTTTCTCTGACACTGACTAAGAAGTTGGTCTATACAGGTAGAGCTGGAGAGGAGTGTTTAAGAAAATACTGCTAAGACTCTTGGAATGTTATTTAAAAATTCCCAAAGCTTTGGGGTTTTTTTTAAAGCACAAAAAAAAACCCCAAACAAAGTCTATCAATCCCATCCTTGTCTGACAGCAGCTACAGAGTTTCATTTTGGGTATGTGCCACCATCTTACTTCCAATATAAACCCAAATTATTTTACATTCCTAGTTGAAATATGTTGGTTAGCTATTTGTCCTAAGTTTATGCCCTTTACAAAGAGCACACCTATCATAAACCTGCTGAGCTATCTGCCCTGAACTGCAATACTGAGCTAAAAAATGTACCTGTGCTGTGAAAAGCCCTTTTGTATTTCAGTAACACCTGAAATGCTGAATTCCAACACTGCAAGTATTCTGCGAAATTTCACCATTTCTTAATCATCGTAGACTTACATTTGAGGCTGAATGTACCTTAAAATTGAAGCTTCATACAAAACTCCCTGAAAATTAGTAGGAATATTTATATTCTAGGTGCAGGGCACACAGGCAGCAAGCCATTACATACTTTACAATACTGGACTACGATATGGCTATCTTAAGCCTTAAGAAAAAAAAAAAAACACCCACATTCCTGAGTTAGATACAATAAATACCAGATCTAAAAATATCAAATACCTGTGATACTAGTTTCCCAATTTTTTTTAATCAGTTCCTCCAATATTCCAATTACATTGCTCCAGATACAATCAAATACTTCAGAAGCCACGGCATCTTTGATACAGGCATTGGGAGAAACAGGGGGAATGCCACGCTTACTCCTCTTCTCAGCAAGATGCATTTTCTTCTGTTCCCAACTCTCATCACCACTAAGAAAGGAAGCAAATGCAAGTGAATTCCCATGGGTTTTGACATTTTTTCCCCTTCCTTCTAATAAACCAAATGAATAGAAACATACATATGGAAGGAAAAAAAGCCAGTCAGGTGTAGATCACAAAAAGATTCAAACGTACAGGGTACCTATGGGAACAGAACCTAACGAACACATACAATCGTTTCTTTTTCTTTTTTGCTTGCAGGGGAAAAATTTTTAAAAATCCAGTCAGTGCATTACAATAGAAAGATCTGCAGCTCTAGAAGGAACAGCTTTAAGTGTGGCACTTAGTCATTTGAGGTTAAATCCTGTATTTTTTACCATAGCATAAGGGAACCTATGTCTGTTGTATTTGGCAGGAGGACTATCACACAGGACATCTCTTTTTGATCATGTCCTGTGTACCTGCACACATCTGCAGCACTGATCAAAGAGAAACAACTCCAAAGGGTTTTTGCAGCCTGACAAGAATTGCAGAGCCCATAGCCTTACGCTCACCTCCTCCCTTTCCACTGCTGTGTGAACAGTTACATTTTTAATTATTTTATTTTCCCCCCTCCCTCCCTAGGGAAGCACAGCCTAGCAACATTTCCTAACTTGCTCTTCTAACATACTTCTCAGGAAGAATGTTTTAAGCGTTTTCTTTTTTTAATGCCATCATCTTTCTAAAAAAAATGCAATTTTTTTTGAAATTACAAGGATGATCCCGAATTCATACTGGTTTCTACCATTTCCCTTTCCCTTCTCCGTCACTTCTTCACATCTTCCTCAAACTGGACTGCAAACTCCTTCACTATACCTGAGAGCTGGATGAATGATCCAACTCACAAAATGACCACGCCACCTTTGTATCAGGCTTTGTGTTAGTAACGGAGAACAAGACATTTCAGAATTGAAGAGAAATAAGAAACAACATATCACGGAGAGAAACACATTTTCAGTCAAGACTCTCTCCCTAATGAAGCTTGCACACTTAGCAAAACAAAGAGAAGAATCCTAAAAGGCTTCTTAAACCCAAAGCCTTTTCAAAAGGCAGCCACCCAGGCCCTCTCTTTCAAACAGGACTGAAAGGGTCTCGTTCCTTAGTTTTTCAGGACAACCATGTCTTTTTCCTTTTCAAGATGAGAGTTGCATGACTCTTGTAATTCCCCAGACTGCTCTAAATGCAGGCTGTATCCTGCACTTCTCACAAAGCTGTTACACACTGCACAGAAAGAACTTAAGATTCATTAGGGCAAACAATGAGAACACATACTGTGTGATGACCATAAACAACCTGGTAGTCCAGCCATTCACTTGGGGAGAAGGGCTTCCTTCATTCTATTCCCTGTCTCAAGATTAAATATTAATTTTATTGATCTCCGTACACCTCAGAACAACTAGTGGTCGTGACACGTGCCTCTGATGTGGGAAATGTGAGTTTTGAACCTCTAGAAAGACAACATACATAATCTTCCACATGCCCAGTGAGTGCTTTGACCACGGTGCTACCAAACACAGGGACGGAAGGAACAGATTTTACAGAAAAGAAACACAGTTTAGGAGCCCTGACTGGGTTCATTGATAATTTTTCATTATATTCTTTAAAAATATATAGATCTGTTATTTACAGCTCCTTGTCAAAGGCAAGATATTCTTCTATTTTTCCATCCGCATCATAGATTTCTTCTTCCAGGAACGAATACAGAGATGAGTCAGAGGCAGAAATCCTAGTGGTACTTGAATCTAGTGATTTATGTATTGGAGATGCTGTTGGGATCAGTTTAGAGCCTGCAATGCAGAGCCTGAAAAAACATCAACAAAATGAGAATTAAATATTCAAAGAAAGAAGAAAGTGCATATTTTATTATACTGAAATGTTTCAGTAACATAAAAGTGATACTTGTACTTATTTCTGAAGAGGGAAGACCAAAAAGAAAACTAAAAAATGAACATACTCTTTTATCTTACTAGTACATTCATGGAAGGCAGGTAAACACTTCGTATCCACACAGGCATCACTTCTGCTCTGAAAATGCTGAAAGCCTTCATCCTTTGGCAATAGGAGCTGCTTTCCTAGAAGCCTGAATGAAAATGAGAGAACTAGCTTTATCTGAGATGGAAATCTGCTCCATATGCAAATATCAAGAATACAAATACCTGCAAAGAGTAGGCAGTGTGAAAGCTGATCTTACATTTGCTTTGAAAAAGCAATTTATGGTGGGGTCAGGGCCTTGTGTAATACAGTAACATAGCCTAGTATTTAAGTCATTAAAGGCAAGCTGATTTGCACAAGATTAGATTCTAGGTTATAATTTTTAAGAGCGAATTATCAAACCAGTTAGATAGTTCTAAAGGTAGATAAACATACTTCCTTTCGTAACAAAACTCTGTAAGGAATGTTTAGAAAGGGATGCAAAAAGCTTTCTCTTTAAACAGATCTGATCTTTCCCTTATTGATGACAGTTCTCAAGTATATTTATTCCCCCATGCTGAGCTAAGTATGAATAGCTGGTTTACAAATTAAAAGGAAAGCCAGTGAGCTCTTTAAAGCACAACTCAGAAATAAATCTGACATCCCAGAGCTATTCTTTTGAGTAATTATTCAACATAAACTGAGTTTTAAGGTTTAAGCTTAATAATGAAAACAACCTTTTCTTTATTTTTTCTTTTTAAACCACAGCATGTACCACATCCCTTAGCGCCAATTGCCAAACAGCCCCCAGATTTCCTCAGTTCGCTTTCAACCTCTTGGACTTGGTTGGTATCGCCAGCATCAGATTTGAATCAAAAACTCCTAAGTACAGGGAATCACTTCTTAAAAAAAAAAAAGCCATCTAGTGAAAAAACTCTGAAAATACAGTGAAATGACAATATTTTTGATTACACAGCACAGAAACCTGTCTCCATTTTACGCATGTCCTATTAATTTTTACAGTATTTAAAAACGGCAAAGCATGCCTTCATGCCAGTGAAAACTGGCTCAGTTTTATTTAACAATTTTCTCTTATTCCCGACAAAGTGTGACAAGCTTTGTTGGTTGATTTTGGTTTATATTTACTAATAACAAGCCTCTGCAAATTATCTAAAAGCATTGAGAGTATGCCAGCATTCATTTTAATGGTGTTAACAACCTATTGAGTAGAAGACAGACACATGCAGGTCTATGTTTACAATAGCTTAGAGCCACGACACCCCACTGAGAATGACAGGCCATCATTTATGAAGGCAGGACAGTACAACACAGTGCAACACTGACTTTGTCCCGTTACAAGACGCAGTCATTGGCCTGCCTGGAGATTTTGCACATCAGTGCAAAACAATCTGCATTAATCATGTATGTGTCCTCCTATCTGTTCAACTAGCTACTGCTGGGTTAACATCACACATTGGTTTACGCTGATTTACATAGCCTAGGAAGACATTATGGCTGGGCAGTGCATGTGAAGCATGTTGACACCTCCATTTCTCATTTCTTTCTAGGAGAATCACTAACAGAATTTACACAGTATGTCTCCGTTTACATTAAAAAAAAAACCAAGGTGTTATTCTTTATGTAGAAAAGGTCATTATGAAATTGGTGCATTATTTTCTCATTACATCCTCCTTTGCAGACAAAGATGTCTGCAATCACTGTATTAAGCAAAATAAAAAGCATTAGCTGCTTGTGCACCACCACCCAGACTTAGTGCATCACAAGATCAAGATTTGAATGCAAAAGTGTTACTTGATGCTATACACCAAGAGCAATTCATAAGAGGGTACCCCAAAAATCCAAATCAGTGGTAACTGGTATAAATGAGTACCATCAAGAACTTCCCTTACCTTAGATGAGGAAATTGTTCAACCCAGTCTGCACATTCTGCCTGCAGGCTCTGAGTTTGGGAGGTCACTTTTCCTTCAAACAGCATTTCATCAATCTCCCAAAATAACTGATGCACTCTCTGTGTGTTGGCTTTATCAAATTCCTACATATTATAAAATTAATAATTGTTAGCAAATATGCATAAATATTTATATTTTAAACAGTATTTAAAGAACAGGACAACTTGGACCAATTTGGCTAAACATCTCGGAACGGACCTTCAGACCACTGGCTTTGGAGACATATTCATACGCTGCAGCGTAAAAAAAGCCACCCAGGTAGTTGGCCTAAGCAAGGTGATGTAGCAAAAAGGAACTAGCTGCCTAGGATTAGGCAACAGAAAACACCAGTTACAAGGTGTCCGCGCTCCTAGCTCCCTCCCTGCACCAAAATGGAGCAAAGCACGCGCCATCGCACCTCTGTGACCCACGACACCAAAGCTCCCTGCTCTTTTGAGCAGCACTCCTCCTTTCAGAACAGGACCGCTAAGAGAGCCAAGGGGGGGTACCTTCCTTCTGCATGACAAGGTCTGGTGATTAGTAAACAACCCCCAGTGTGAGAAACTGGCTTCCACACCTCTTCACTGAAGCTACAACTCTGTGCAACCCGAAACGGGCGAGTGCAGGGGCACATGAAGGCGCCAGGGAAGAGCCTGGCTTTACCCAGTGATGTGGAAATGAGCACTTGGCTGAGGATTTCTCGGCTGGGAGACTGTTTATAAACAGCATTTGGCCACTTGTATTAGATGCTCTGAAATGCAGAAGAAAGTGATAATACTCAGGGTACATATCGTACCTGTTCACTTCCAGCCGAGTGCCCCAACTACTTCGGATTACAGAAGGGACCACACCGAAAAGGAATGGGAACATAACTCACACAGGCTATTGTATGATCCAGAGTCAGGCTTTCTCCTGGAGGGCTGGAAGTGATGGATGGGGTCACTACCCTAAAGGTCAGGATATTATGCAAAAGGTATGGCAGAATTACCACTGCCAGCCATGGATGGCTCCTTAGATAAAGCAGCAGCAACTGCAAGTTTTTGAATTTATTAAATGCTGCCAGCCTGCACCACGTATGTCTCAGAGGTCAGCCTCTGGAACAGTTTCAGCCTCTCTCTACATCACCTACGAAATAGAACTGAGCTAAATATTTACTCAGACTGGGACATTTACATACGTGCTCAAGAATGTACTTCATGACTCCTACCACTGAGAACAGTTCAATTTAGACACTGCCTGCTTTACACAGGATTTGGAAACATGTATTTTATCACCCTCCTGGATTCAAAAACCTGAGCCTACTTTCTCTGATAAAGGAAGTTTGTTTTCCCCAAATTTCATAATTTCATATTTTTATTCCATTTTCCTTTGTTACACATCAGCTCCACTGATATCAACTTGCAAACAGAACTGTTTTTTAAATATTCAATTAATATACTTAATCATCAGGCTATAATGAATGAAAATGGTTAACCTCTCCTACAGGGCATGTGTTACATGTCTTTTCTGTAAAAAATTAATCTATTCAACAATGTTCAGATAAAGCATGCCATAAAAGTTTCCGTGACGTACATCATCCCTCCAGGAGTAAACTGAACTTCTCTCAGTAGACAAACCAGTAGTATAGCTGTTTATTCCAGACCAAGAATTATTCAGCTCCGTGGGTGTTGTACGACCACCAGATGAAAGTGATGAAAGAGGTTCACTGTGAAAAGACGACAAATTAAAACAAAGAACACAGCAGTTTTCTGCATAAACATTCTAAAACTAACACAGCTGATCACATGTATGGACAGTGATACATATTCCTGTTGGATGCAAGATTTTCAGGACATGCTGTTGGAGTTGATGTGAAGAGTTTCAAATGTATGTTTTTAAGTAGAGTGCAATGAATAGATGCTCCTATTTGTACCATTTACTGCCTTAAAGGCAATTCCTCCTACAGCATTATGCTTTTCTGCATAGCACTGCAACTGTAAGGGCACTCTAGAACATATCCACACATATATCCAAGCATTTCCCCCTCTAACAATTTTGTTTTCTCCAGTTCCACTAATGGGCACATCAAAACTATACATTAAAGACATTAAAACACACATTAAAACATAGGCCTTCTTTAACTCTATTAGAAGGTATCACAAGAAAATTATGCAAAACTGGGCACAACATCTCTACAAATGTTTCAAACAGCATGTGAGTTACATATCTGTAGACTATGTCTTTTATGCTGTTAGACCTGGTGCATCTTAAACCTTCAGCTCTGGAACCCCAACTCTCAGAAAGCTCTAGCTGGTCCCTGTCAGCCGCTACCCGCCCTGGGATGCAGTGAAAGCACAGGCAGTTGGACATATAAGGCCAGGCAAATCCCAACAACTGCCAACTGGGCTGAAACATATTGAAAGTTAACTGACCTGCAACACTGGTGAGCATTATTTGTGTGTAACCGTGAAGTCTGACCTCCCTTCCAGGCTTAATCAGTGCCCTTCACTAAGCTCTAAAACTATGTAAATCCGTATCACAAACCAGGAGTGAACTTCAAACCCTCTAAACAATGGGTGAGGTCAATTTGTATCCCACAGTAGTTGTCATCCACGAGAATGACTAATGAAAACGAACACCAATCTTGAAATACCTACTTAAGGCAAGAGTCTGTTAATGACGTACTATTTCAGAAGTGAATGCATACCAAGTATAATTGTTGATGGCTTCCTGCACATTTCTCTCAAAAACTGCTGGAAGACACTCTCCACTTTTTCCGGAAAGACACTGATTTGTGGAACCTCTGGACAGTCCCTTCCTATAAACACAGAAACACATCATTCCATAATGTCAAATAAGGTTAACTCACACCTCCACTGAAAAAAAAAAAGGGGGAGGGGGGACAGGAAAAGAGATAACTCTTGAATTTTTCAATCCTATCCATCACTTGCTTGAGACAAAATACCTCGTTTTAAAACAGTTTTTATTTACACAAGTATTTTTCAGAAAAGCATACATTTAATTTGAGACTCATTTTAGTCCACAGGCACTCTCCGTCAATTTTGCACTTTAAAATCCGCATGAAGCAGAACACAAACACAGCAGCACCTCACTACTGCAGAAACAGAGCAAGGCACAAACGAGTAATTGCCCACACAGCAGTTATTTAGCTGTGTTTCTGTTCAATTGTTAACATGCAGCCCATTTTCTCAGACAACTCTGCATAAAACGAAGTGGGAGATACGCTGCCAAGCAAACAGTGGCCTTTACTAAAACAATTAACTCTTGACCTGGCTGTTTGAAGTGAATGAAGACACAAGTATGTCAGAAAACATGGGCATGTTCCCAATAAATTTAGAAACCACAAAGCATCAGTTCCTCCAGTACTAAAGACTCCTTAACAGTGTATTAAAAACCAAGCCACAAGCTTTCCAGTGTTATGCCTTTCCAGCATAAGAAGTGCTAGAACTTGTCTTTTTTGGTTCTCTGAATACCTAACTCATGTTCAAACTTTAAAACCATCTCTTCCCAACCCCACAGAGGAGTATAAAGATAGGGTAAGGAACTGTGCCTGCACTTTTATTACTAGCCTTAAAAGAATACCTTTTAATGAAGGGACTTCTTTTTTTTAAACCAGAAACTGTTTATAATCACACATTTCTATAAACCCACTAAGTTCTGTCATTAACATGTTAAACCCACAACTTCAGAATATATACAGATGTGTCAAAGTGTTCCTCAGAAACACTTTTACGGATTACTTCATCTGTGGAAGTTCCTATTTTCATTCCATAAAATCCCCAGGTTGTAACCGTGAACAGCAGCATGACTGCATCAAAGCACATTTGTGAATAAGTAACTGTAAGGAAACAGCTCACAGTTCAAGAATTTTCTCGATTCGCCTAGCCAAGAACTGTAGACTGACCCTGCAACAGTCAGGACTGCTCTGCCTTCTTCTATCCTTTCTGACATTTATCTTGCCATTACACAGATTACAAAATGCACGAAAAAATCTAACTCCCTGCTGAAATGGACCACATCACACATCCTACTGTTCTGCCCTGGCTAACAGGCCATCAAAAACCTACTACAAGTTTAAATTTCTCATCAGAGAAGACCCTGAATTGCAGAGTCTTGGAGGCTGGTACAGCAGCCATGGGAAGTCTCCCTGTGTGTTTGCTCTAATTTCCTCCCTTTTCCCTAGGCATCTGCTTTTGGCCACAACCAAGAGGCCCTATGAAAAGTACCACAGTCCAGTCCCATGAAAATTTTGTTTTGTCATAACATCAAGATCTATCTTCCAGGCAGTAACAGCGAGCTCAGAACATTCTTCTACACGGAAAGTTTCAGTTCAGACATCCCTTATTCTGCCATTTCATCTGTCATGTCATTGCCCAGGCAGCCTTATAAGGCCTTTCTCCATTCCTTTTTCATAGCTGACCCCTGTCCTTAGTATTTTTCCACAGCTCAGTATCACCGCCAAGCCTTCTCACTTCACTGCTCACCCCTTTACCTAGCTCGGTCAACTAGCCTGAGCTGCCCAGGGCAGATGCCTGTGAACCACCACGGGAGGTGGGAAGAACGTGCTGCTACCCCCGTTTCCTACGGCAGCTACTTGCCTGTAGAACCCTTTCCTCTCGTGTTCCAGCTGCTCCATTTACTTGACAGCCTTTTGGCAATCATAGCCAATTACATTGCTGGATCCCCTGTATCTCTAAGGTTTTCTGAGTTCCCAAAGAAACCCGGGGGGTTTTCCTTTGTGGCTTTGAGAGAAACTTAACCTACAAACATGACAAAAGTGAATTACCACCAATAACATTTCACTTCCTCTGGGAAACAAAGCATACTTCATGGCAAAATGCATGATGTGACGGAGCTTCCCAACTCCTTGGACCACAGGCCATGAGGAGATGAGCCAGGAAACGACTACAACAGAATAAAAGGGAACTCCACTCCCAGCACATCCATCGCACACCTCCACAGCGCTCCGCAACCGCGGGCGGCCAGCGAGGACGGCCCGCA